>NW_007579229.1:0-106262 GCF_000690725.1 Stegastes partitus
TTTTTTGACAAAAACGACATGCTATAGTATAACTTTTTTTTGTTCCACGCCAAAACCCAGAATGACTTTTCTTTGTGAAATACTTTCCTGAAGTGATTTCTACAACATGCATCGCACTGTTTCCACTGTGTACTACATCCTGACACGTTTTGACGACATTCTGAATCACGACCTTTTTTACCAAAAACGCCATACTATAGTAGGACTTTTTTTTTTAAAGTTAGTTTTTTGGCCTTTGTGCCTTTATTGGATCGTTTTAGTGAGAGAGAGAAAGGAAAGTAGGGAAAAGAATGGGAGAAGGCCCTATAGGGACAGGGTCATGAGTGTGTTTGTGCATTTTTCATCTCCTCTATGACCCACTGATTGACTACATTACAAAGATCAACAACAACTTCAATGCAAATAGACACTTTGACAGCAAATGATGACACGGGGGGAGAATGTTTTGTGTTTATTGATTTTTTAAAATCACTTTTACAGTAATTTTATGTCGAAACATTTTGGGCGAAATCATTATTAAGTCAAGAGAACAATAACATATGTTCAAATCATGTACAATTTGACATTTTGTGAGCAACAAGTAATGCTGTTGCAAATTTCGATTTCCATGTTATCCGTATTTAAAGCATTTAGGTTCAAATACAAAGGAAGAAAAAGGACTCAAGTTAGTGTTTTCAGTTTATTCAACATCTCACAACAAGTAAAAAGGACACAAATGACAACGCTGGCTTGTCCAACTACAAAATTTGTCAGATTATGCAGTAAAGTTGTTTCATTTGCTCTCACGCCAACATTTGTTATACAGGACCTATTTGAATTACATACTAAAGAGTTCTCGGTGGTATTTTCCCCATCAAATGCTTTTTCGAATTTTGTTCTGGCCTGAAGATAATGATATAGCATTTTGGAACAAAAATGCACACAAGCAAACCAAAACTGGAGGCCAGAATAGCAAATATCTCCACAGCCACAGTGAACTTTCCAGGAGAGCTAACATAAGCTGGGATGAAGGTGATCCACACTGCACAGAATATCAGCATGCTGAAGGTGATCAGTTTAGCTTCATTAAAACTGTCGGGCAACTTCCGAGCAAGAAAAGCAAGAATAAAACACAAGACAGCAAGGAGTCCGATATAACCCAGCACAGCCCAGAATCCAACAGGTGATCCCAGAGCACACTCGAGTATAATCTTCTCTTTGTAATGATTCATATTTTTAAAGGGAAAAGGAGGATTGATTGTCAGCCACAGAATGCAAATCACAACCTGAATGAGGGTGAAAGTCAGAACACTGAGTCTCTGCTGTGCAGGCCCGAACCATTTCATCACATTTCTACCTGGAAGTGTCGCCTTAAAGGCCATCAGCACCACTATTGTTTTCCCCAGAACACAGGAGATACAGAGGACGAAGGTGATGCCGAACGCTGTGTGCCGCAGCATGCAGGACCACTCGGTGGGCTGACCGATGAAGGTCAGAGAGCACAGGAAGCACAGCTTTAATGAGAGGAGCAGCAGGAAGCTCAGCTCAGAGTTGTTGGCTCTGACGATGGGAGTCTCCTTATGGGTCAAAAATATTACTGATATCAGAAGAGATAAAAATACACCAACTAAACCAAAGCCAGTCAGAAGTGCTCCCATGATCTCTTTGTAGGAAAGGTATTCAGTAGGTTTGGGAAGACACCGGTCCCTCTTTTCATTCGGCCAGAATTCAGGCGGACAGATCAGGCAGTCTGGAGAATCTGCGAGAGATAGTTGAAGAAACACAATCACAACACATTCATCCTTATTTCAGTGCTGGAGAATGGCATCTATTTTGACTCACTTGTCTGATTGCTAATTGTTCCCTCGGGGCACTCAAAGCAGTCAAAGCAGCACACAGGCTTATTCTTGTTTATGGCTTTTCGAGTCCCCGGTGGACACGGTTCTCTGCACACAGACCTCGGCACCTGATGAGGCAAAACAGGGCACGCAAAAACTCAATAATGTCGCAAAAAAAACACAATCAATGCGATATTTTGGAAGTTGTTCAAAAGTAAAGACTGCCAAGTTAAAGGAAATTACCTCGTTATTGTTTCCCCCCCAAACTATCTTAGTGTCTTTTTTCAGTTTGAATTTTTCCCCGTCCGGAAACGAGGTATCATATTGACCGATGTTTACGATTTCGACAGAGCCGTTGTCTGTCATCTGCCAGTTTACCAAGTCGTACTGGGCGATCGAGTCGCCGTTTTCATCAAAGGAAACCTTCGCACCGTTTACCGTTGTGAAGTTCACATACTTTATGTGTTCCAGCACCTACAGAGAGACGCATTTTAGCATTCGTACATTTAATTTTTCAGATTAACCACAAAGAATAGAAACACTAAATAACAAGTATACGATGCTTGTGTCAAATTTGAACTTACTAACTTAGGTTGAACTTCATCCTTGCTCACACAGGGCTTTCCTGTGGTAGGATTTGAGTCATTTTGACATTGCAGTAGTGCGTGCAGGGCGTATGCTAACAAGTACACAGCTTTATACACATTATTCTCTGCCCTGAAAAATTCCACATCTGTGTAGTCGTTGGAGACTGTCCGTAGGTCCTCTGTCCCGGTACACATAGTCGAGGTATTTGATGGAGAGAAGCTGCAGTCGAAGAACTTCTCCCAGAAAGCTTTAACGACATCACTCTGTGGTTCATCAGACGGTTTCAGGCTAAGCAAGAAGTCACCAAGACCCGGTATGGATGCCTGAGGGAGAGCAAAGCCCATCGCCCCCTGCAAAATGTGCTTGGTGTCAACAGAAGCCAGGTGTGCTTGTGTGATCCAAGACTCGGTGCCAACCCACTGCTTTCCAGTGATGTTATAGGTTTCCATTTTTGCCAGGAAAATCTTGACGTAATAGAAGGACATAAACAACAGGACCACTTTGGCCGAGGATTTTCTGAGTGTGGCTATAACAGTGTCAAACCTTTTTTCATTTGACTTTGAGTAAAGCAGGCTGTATTCAACACATATGCCCTCTTTCCCAGCATCCTTAACAAACTCAGTTGTGCCTTCTTCTGAGTATAAACCTGTAGAATAAATAATCCCCACCCAGCGCCAGTCAAAGTACTTCATAAGCTGCACCAGGCCAGTGATTTGGAAGCGGTCACTTGGCACAGTCCTGAAGAATGTGGGGTACTGTCTTTTGTCACTTAAACAAGCGCAGGTGGAGAGATGGCTCACCTTTAATGAAAAAAGAAAAAGAAAAAAAAAACTTAATAAACACAACATGGCTGTATATTTTTCACAGATGGATTTTACAGATTTCATCTCACCTGTGGGATTGACAGCGAGCTCAGTATTCTGTTTATGACTTTGCTCACTCCAGAGGACGAATGGCCTAAGACAGCCTGGATCTTACTGCTGCAGCCCCTCGAATCCTCTCCGTTCACAGCTTCTATGGCCGCTCGAATCAGGTTTTCACTCCCACAGCCGTTGTACAACCTGTAGCCAAGACTCACTCCGGGAAGAAGCGTATTATCTCTGTTGATCTCCTCCACAGTAAAAATCATTGTCCTGGCAAACCTCAACTCCCTGTCATTCCACCTGCAAACACAGCGTCGACACTTTGTGAACTCAGCTGATCATCTTGCAACACATCAGACGAAAAGCATCAACATAACATACATGTTTTAAGCTTATCCACTTACCTAGTGCAGTAGCTATATGGAAGTTCCTGGTAGGCGGTATCTACCAGCTTCCGTGTACTAGTCATAGAGAAAATTCCTCCAATCATGAGATCACCTTCTTTAGAGAATTCCATGTACCCCGTCTGCCCGATCAGTTTGCATGTTTGGTTTTCTGACTTTATTCTTGCCAGCAGGGTGAAAAAGACAATAGTGATCCAACCCATCACGAGCCACCCTCCCCTTCACTGAAGTGGCTGTGACCTGGGAGTTGACCTTTATAGCTTTTTCCCAGCGTAAGAGAAATATCAGCAGCCAATGTGAGCACATTCCCAATTCTCAGAAGATTATTTTGTTTTTCACTGAGACAGATCCTGATGATTGACATGAGGTCTGAAATTCTACACAAGTGCTTTAAGACATGCTGAAGGTGTTGTGGAGATCCTGTATTGTGCAGTAATTGTTAGATTTCATTCAGAGAAGGCTGGTAGCTCTGTTAAATAATAAAAGTCTCCTGTCTGCATGTTACTAAAGCAGAGTTTCAGAGCAGTGAAGTTTATTTTTAACCCTTACGTACTGTTCGGATCAAATTTTGACATTTGACATCAGTAAAAATACCGTTAATGTCAGATCTTTTAGCATTATTTTGATGACTTTTCCTAAAGTGACCCAAAACACACAAAAATTAAAATATTTTAACATTTTAGTCACTTAAATTGTTGTACTGTGAGGCTGTTTCAAGTTCAATCTGACGTGTATCTACTGAGATGGATTTTTAGTTCTACCAGTGTGGGTCAAATCAAGGAAAATTGTGGTTTTATGGAATCTTGAAACTGTGAAACTGTGCAGGCCATGTTTGGGAGTATTTTTAATTTACATTTATTAACGTGACATCAGCTAATTAGATGTTCTAAATAGATATGTAGTTTAAAATTGCACTTACTATGAGGGAATTCTTGACAGAAATTCTTCACAGTATACTGTGATTGCATAAAATTAAATGATCAACTCACCTACCATCCAATACAGAAAGTCATTTTTTGTGGTGATTTATTAAGGGCTTTGTTTATGTTTAGGCAGAAAAAAAAGTGAGAATTCAGTTTAAATTCAATTTCTGCACTCTGCATTGAGCTGTGATGCATGGGGATGGCCTGATTGTTCCTTGTTATTCAGCATCTTTTTCAGTCAAACTTCAACGTTTTGAAAAGAGCAGCCAGAGATCACTCCTACAGACTAAATTATGTGAATCCAGTCTTACCAAAAGCCCTAATAAATAATGTGACGTAGCACGATAAATAACAATAGGCCGAATTCCTCATGCACAGTGCTCGTATAGGCTAGTTTTGTACCGAACAGAACCTGACAACTCAACAGAGTGCTGAACTCATGACACTGAATACTGGTGTGAGTCTGGTGCAGAGATGTGCTCATATGTGAGCAGCGGAGCATCTAAATGATGACGTGACTGCTTAGCTCTGGGATTAAAGTGAACAAAAATTAGTCAGTGACGACGACTGACTGAACCGAAGCTGAACTGTGAGACATTAAATTCTGGATCTTTGTTGGAGGACTGTCTAGTTTACATCACAGACTGTGTATAAAGATGGATAAGACTGTCATTTTGACAGCACCTGACTCCTCACAACTCCCAGCTAATCCAAAAATGAGCAAAGAGGTGATTCAGGAGTGAATCTGATGATGCATAATTGTAGGCCTTAATATGATTTAAATGAGTATATTTTATAACAAAAATACACCTTCATACAGTTGTATTTAACTGGGAAATTACCTGTAAAGACCCAAAGTGTTTTGTGACAGGCTGTAAACATGTTTGTTTCTGCTGTAAGAATTTTAACATGGGGGTCTATTGGGACCCACTTTGGACCAAATCTCAAGTGACTAAATGAAAAATTGCAGGTTTTGGCACTTGAGCATATGCTTCATTTTTTTTTCAGCCCAAGAGGATTTTGCTTGGTTGAAATATGGTTTACTTTCATCTTACAACATGCAACCAGTGTGTCACTCTGAATATTAAATGACACAAGACACACAGAATCATAACAACAGTCATTATTTCATTCACATAAACTCATAACTAAGTATCATCCAAAAACCCACTGGCACTGTAAAGAAGAATACTTACACATTTCAACACTAAAGTATATTTGTAATGTCTAAAACCAAGAATAAGAATAAGAATAATAAATGAGTATTTATGCCAAATTAATAAATAATCTTATTATTGTAATGTATTCAGCTGCAGTGTTGTTACTGTGCAGTTTTACGTTGCTCTGTCATGATAATGCCAATTCTTTGAATGTTCATATAAAATTTAAGAGAATACTTGCAAGATTTTGTTTGCAACATTTTTTTTTTCAGTCACAAAATGTGTAAAATATTTAGCAGAGCTTATAAAAAATTAAATTAAAAAAAAAAGCCAAATAAAAAAAAAAAAACGGTATTCACAAAAGCTGCATTACATTAATATAATTAACTGTTAACTAATGTACAAATTTAGATTTTTGCAGCCTTTTATCCTTTTTTTTTTTTTTTTTTAAAAAGAAAATGCATTTCTTATATTTATGTCAAAATCACTCCTAAACCAGGTCATTAAAGCAGCACATTTAATGGTGTAAAGGTTTAATATAACAAAAAAAAAACAAACAAGAAATTAGTGGAAAATTGACACTGATGGATTCAATTTTACATCTTAAACGTTTCCTGATTTTATGTTTCATGTTCACATTTGCATATGACAGCTTCAATGGTACAGAGGTATGCTTTGAATTAACCCACTGATCCTAATAACCAATACATACTTTGTTGGCATCCTTGAATTCTGTAGGCACATAACCACTTGCAGGTGAAAGACGACGCTCAAAAAATTCAGCTTGGTCAGGATGGATCGCAGCAAACTGGGAAGGGAAACAAACACACAGTACAAAGTGGCTAGAAGCTCTATGTGCCCTGACAGAGCCCAGGATCTTAGTGTTGATCCCACATTGTCCTCAACAAGTACATCTGTGGACCAGTGGCTCATGTTCTTATTTGAAAAAGGAGCACTAAAAGCCAGCCAGAGACACAACACAGTGACAGGGAGAGCCCTAACTTGCTGCTGTACGGGACAAAGCCGTTTCATGACAGTATGAGCAGCCTTGCAGGCAATTAACACGTGCACTTTCCTCCCAAGAGCGCAGCAGAGGCCGACGGCGATAATGGACCACTCAGACAGCCGGTAGATGGAGACTGATGGTGAAAAGCAGCTCAGTGTCACAGCAAAAAGCCTCACGATTGTGGAGTTATTGTCATGAGCAGGACCGACTCTGTTTGATGACATTTTCATTCTCGTCATGTAGACTGCAAGTGGCAAGACAGACGCCAGGAAAAGTCTTCCAGTCCGTCTGCTGGAGTCTGTGGGCCGAACAGTTTTCAGCCTTCTTGTGCGAGCAGGGAATTTAATGACATCTACAGAAAAAGAAAGATTTATACGATTATTTAATGGTGCAAGAAAATTTAAACAGGGTGTTTTGTAAAGAAGGGCAAATTTGTTGGTTTAGTTGTTTTTTTACCTGTTGGTGTTAGAAATGCTTCTTTTGGATATTGTGTTGAATTAGGTGGCATCTGTTGATGAAAGATTTCAAGTTAATTACTGTGTGCTCATTATAAATTCATGCAGATGGGAGATATGAGAGCTGTGATGATATTTCTTAAGTGTTTCTATGCTGTTTTTATTGTGGTTACTACTTCATGTTCATATCAGATTATTAGAATATTTGAATCAGTGCATATAGGATCGTTGAATTAGTCAAGAAAAAATAGACATTCCCATTTGTCTATTTAATCCATAAATGATTTCCTGATTGAATTTCTATAAGATGCGCTTTATCCCAATATATCAGTATAATGCAACCCTCCTCCCCCCCCAAAAAAACATGCAAATCATGCAGAAACACACAAGAAATATTTAGTGTGTATCTCTGAAGATAAAATGAAGCCTCATACCTGCTCTTATAAGCTTAACTAAAACCAAAATTCATGGCTGAAATAATTGTGTTTGTACAGTTTAGTATCTGATGTTACTGTGAAACATATTCTCCTTCACAGAACAAGGCTTCACACACACACACCTTAACACAACGGATCCTGATGTGAGCTCTCTTTGATCCTTCAGAGGACATCGGACTCACTTGGCTGTCAGACAGTATGAAGATAAGGCATTCTGAAAATCCAGGTCTAAGTTCTCTGTGCATCAGCATTTTGACCTCAAGGTCGCACACCCCACAGATGCAGAAACAATCCATCGTTTTCCTGTCGCACACTAGAACAAGTGTAATGACGTGAGCGCAGCGAGCCACAGACCTCAGGAGGAGACTTTGATTATCATGTTTTATCTGCATGAAGGAAAATTACAAACAAATACATAAGATCATGAATGCATTTGATGCTAATCTGGCATGAGCAGAAATATATTCTCTCCACAAGAACGCAAATAGTTGTTGCAATGTTCTAAATTCAGATCCCAGGTCGCAAATCTGACACTCACCTCTACTGTAAGCAGAAGACAGCTTGTCTTAGACAGGAAAAATACCAAAAACGACAGAACTGTACATTTGCAGACATGCCTTTTTTCCTTCTCTGCGTTCACAGTAACTCTTTTGAACAGGTTCACGCATTCATTAAAGATCATGCAGTTCAAAGGCAGGACAGTACAGTCTTCTGTGATCCTCTCCTGTGTGGAAATCTTCTCAAAGGCAGCGCTCATTTTTGAATATCTAAACAGACAAGAAAACAAATGATTTTATTACATGATATGCAGCAGATTATCATATATTCATAACACACATTGCATTAATTTAACATCATTTGTATGCAAACATAATATAAAGTGAATTTTTTAAAAAGCAGAGAATGTAAAAGCATCTTCAAATGCAACAGTACAGCGAGGAAGGCACAATGGCACCGCTGTGAGACCATCACTTTGACTATAATTACATAAAATTACTTCAAATTGTAATTGACTCCTCTAGAGACTATCTAATTGTCTTTTGAGGGGTTTCTCAATATGGTGTTTAGGCCCCCCATAATTCAGGCTGGATCCCTAATGAGGAAATCATTAAATTGCAAGCTAACTGCTGATGAATCTGTGGGAATCCGCTGTGGGGTATCCGGTCCTTGACAAAAAAAAAATAGGCAAGTTAATGAGCAAGATACAAGTGTAGAACACGAAGAGAACAGCGTATTTTACAAGCATTTAACTCACCTCTCACATGTCAGTGTAAGTTTGCTTTTGTCCCTGATATGAATGACAGCGTTTTTACATGATGCATTTAAGGCCTTTGTCTCCTCATGGTGCCCACAGTGACTGAGCCATGTGCCAGAGGACGCCAGCCAGGTGAGCAGAGTTAAGAAGACGAATGCGACTGCTGTCATCTCAGAGCCTTGCCTTTTGGCACACGTGCTTCTTGGAAGGATGCGTTTTATAGATTCGTCTCTGCTCCTCGAGTGTAGGAGGCAACTTAGAGGGCCATTCTCAATGGTACATGCAAATGTTTTTTTTGTTGTTGTTTGCTTGCTTAAGACCTGAAGGATGTCAGGCATGAAGATGAAATCTGACAGGAATACACATGGGCCCTGTTTCTCACAATCAATCTCAGAGTGAGACCGACTATTGTAAAAACTTTACAGAAGATTTGGTAAACCAGCACGAAATAAGAATATGTGACCTAGTGCACAAACAATGAACACATTTGAAATAAACCGTTTAATTGCCTTTTTAATTGTCTCGTAAGCCATATAGTGCACGTTCAGTTACTTACAGTTTATTGTGTTCACTAAGCTCATCGGTGATCTGGTAGCAATTGCACGTATTAAAAGAACAAACTGAAACTGACTGTGCATGCTTGGTTTGTGTTTGTTGATGACATGTTTTCTTTACAAGAAATGGAGGAAGCGAATTCTATTTTTGTTCTGTTTTGTTGGTGCTGCATGTACAGCCAAGTGGCTAACTGACAGTCTGGAGAGGTCTCTGCTGATGTGTTTAGAAGCAAATGAGATTTTTCACTTTCACCTCATTCTGTCCAAAAACAGGACCCTGAAGAATTCATGCTTGCATGCAAAAAAAAAAAAGAAACGGCTCATTCATTGCATTCTCTGTCTGTGCACTCTGCAGTAAAGCCTTCACCATTACACTATACTGTAGTCCTTTATCACTGTGGTATGTCACAATAGGAAAAGTACATGTGGTTACCTTGTTACAACAAATCAGACTGTTTGCTCACTGCATCATGTGCTTAGTATATCAATTTATGTACCATATACACAAGCATGGAGGCAGGGATATGCACAAAGTTTTGTTTGTGCTACACAAAGTGTAGGTGAACACATACATGAAGTGGATTCATACCAGCCATGCAACAAGGAAAACCGTGCACAGGCAGATAACAAATTTGACATCACGTTAACTTCACAGGATATTCTTCACTTCATAGTGTTTCATGTTTCTGAGTCAAAAGGAAGGGTTGTTTCTGTATGTCAGAAAGTCAGAAAACTCTCAGTTGTGCAGGACTTAAAGCATTTAATCACATTAGTACATGGAGACGTGGCTCCAAATGCCATTACAACCACTATCGCTGTCCCCAGAACAGTGTACTTTCTTTAAAGTGCATCAGGAAAATACAGTCAAATCAAACTGAGCTTCTTTCCAGAGAGTAAAGGAAGCCAAAATGTCTCATTCGAGCACTCTGGGAAATAAACAGTGCTATTTTTGTCGGCTTGTTTTTCGCTTCGGCGCTTCCCCACTTCAAATGTGTCGAGGCCGTGGAGAGCATTGGCCACTGAATAAACCGACTTCTATACGTGCTTGTAAATCTCAGCTTAGAGACATCTGTAAAACATGATTAAACACTCTGTAAGCTCTCAAAGCCGCTGCATGGCTTTCTTTGTGTGTTTGCACTGTTGTTCAGAGCCCAGTGAAAAATGTCCTCCAAGAAAATGCTCACAAACTGACTGCCAGGAAGCTGTGAAGGCTGCAGCCACCTCAGACTCGACAGCCCCAGGAGCCCACGCAGATGCCGCGTCCTTCCATGTGATATACATGTCACTGCCAGATCACTGCAGTTCTTTAAGGTTTTGTTTGCACAGCTTATTTGCCAGAACACCAACCTGTTTATAGGACATGATGGCCACAATGATTTATTTTACTCACGAGGACCTCTTTACTCAAACGCCCTATGCAGATCTTCTCTTTTTGTGCAGATTCTATCTCCACCCAGGTCCTGCCACAACCCTTGATCACACTTGCTCTGCTCTAATAAAGGTCACTGAGATTATTTTGGAAGAAGGATGGAAACTCTTCTCTGTTGCTCAGACATGCAGAAGTAGCAAAGTGGCTGAGCCCTGCAAAATAACAGATTACAGAATACATTTGCTACTAGCTACAGATGATGCCACAATCCAAATTCTTGGGTTCTTGAGTTCTTGAACCAAATCAGCATTCTGCCTACATTTCAGTGTCAACCACACACCTGCAAAGTTTTGTAACCGCAAGATCTGCAAGAGTGGAGGTGAAGATAGTTAATCAGTGCTGTTTGTTTATCACCAAGACTGCGCAAAAACTAATCAGCTGAATTTCGTGCAACTTGGTGGCGAAGTGCAGCATTGGTATCGGAGGAATCTGTTAAAAATTGGGGGAAGATCGAAACGATTTTAGTTAAAATTGTGAGATAGGGCATTGACTTTGGTGGACAATGCATTCTCTAATGTCCTCCCACATACCACATGCTACTTTTGTTGTATCTTCCTCTATAACTAACACCAGGTGGACCAGCTTTCCTGTTGGCCTTGTTTTTTTTTTTAGTATTTTATAACCATTGACTTTGCAATGTGATCCTGTTTTCTGGTTTTAGTGCTTGCTTGTTTTATTTGCTTTACAGTCTGCCCTCTTTAACTGTGCTCACTGTGACACTCCTTGTACCTTGTATATATGCATGTTCAACCTAGTTCAGGCCTACAGTCATGTATACTGCTTTACAGTGTAACACATACTAGGAAAGGTGCCCCAGGGAAACAGAAGAAAGGATTTCATTCGAATCTAAAAGTTTGCACAAGGTGCACTCTCTCAATATATATTGTTTGTGTCTTGTTTCTTTGCTATTGTGTTAAGCTGAACATTATGGGATATGCCAGATGTCTGGAGGTCAAGATAAGAGGTGTCATGAACAAAATTACACAATACTAAAGCTGTATTATATAAATATATAAATTTACAATTTATAAGTCATAGTACTGCATAATATTTGGAGCTAAGCGTCTACAGACGTGGATGTTAACATACTGGAACACATTTAAGATTTTGGCCTTCACAGTTTTTCAGGGCTCCCTAACTATAAAGACTGAGACAAAATAAACTGCAATTATACAATACAATAGATCATTGATATATGTATTTTTACTTTTTTATTCTATTATGCCAAACAGCTTATTTTGATTTCTTATAAGGGTAAAAGTAGCCCAGTACACCTGAGATCACACCTGAAAGAAAAACAACATAACAAGAAAGGACGCGAGGGAGAGCGAGATCAAAACAAAGCCTTAATTGAATTAACGTCTAACAGTTACATGTTGTGACAAAGGCGTTAATTAATGTTGGCTCTGTTTTTTCCGCTCAAAGCAACGTGCCACCTGTTGTTCGTGTTGTTGTCTAAAAGGATGAAGCAATCTGTTGCAATGTTTCGTCTCCTGTGTGTGCTTTCTGTGGCCCTGCTGCAGCTGTCCCATTGGAGTCAAGCCACTGGGTAATAGAGTCAGGCACGCAACAGATGGGGACTTATTTACCTTCCACTGTTTTTCTGCTGCGTTGTTTTGTGTTTGTATTTGTGTAAGTTTAACTTTTCATTATGCATTTGAACTTCAGAGTAACAGTGTTATCTGAATTTTTTTTTTTATTAAATTTTTTCAATGTCACAAGCATTACTTGACCCCCATCTGATTTTAGTTGCATTATACATTTTCTCGGTTGATCTGCTTTTGCACAATTCTTCATAAACATGTGTCCTGAAGTAGAGATAGTCGATTTTGTAGCAATTTTAGCTGCTGGTAAGTGCAATATTAGATTAAAAACCTGCACCCTATCCACTTGGCTGCCCTGTATCTAATTCCAAACTACATTTCCGTACCTTGAAACTATTATTTACTCCAACGTGTTTTGCACACCTAATCTAAGCTTGCATTGCAGAGACCATCACAAAACTCTTCTGAGGTCTGCGGTTATTCCTTTTTGTTCACACTATAACAAAGGTAGCATCATGACACTGTGACAGTTCATAACCTGAATACGAGTGAAAGTTCTGTCGCTGTTTTTCAGCAGCGTCATCACATTATGAATCAGGCTATACGTATTTTGAAAGTACAAAGAGTATTTTTTGATCTTTTCTGTCATCTGTAGAGGGATGTGCTTGTTGAATCACAATGTGCCGCTCTCTGTTTTTGAGATAAGAGTCCAACATACAAAAGGCTTCCAAGCTTTTATCGTCACCTTTTAGTGAGAAGGTTAAATAAACACTTCTTATATTACTTTAAAGCGATTTATTACTTTTCTTCCACTTCATATTAACTTTACTGGCTCTTGTTGCATTTTAGCTTTTCAGATTCACTTTAGATGTTGGTGGAAGACAGTTAAGAAGTCCAGTTATGGGTGCTGAGCGCAAACAGGTGCAATTTGGAACAAATGTACCAAGTTCAGTGTAAGATGAGGCAAAATAGATAATACAGAAACACTCGTGGTATTTTGGTTTCATGAAGTGGTGCATGCCAAATGTAGGAAGATTACTGGCCTTCAGAGGACAGGACTTCTGCGAACTCTAAGAGCAAACCACTGAAGTTCAAATCTTATCAGGATAAAATTCTTGTTAAAAACTTCTCACTGCAGCTCAGAAAGGGAACACAGCTCAAAGACTGTATTTTGCACTAAAAATATTTCACACTAGAGTTCCAGATAATAACAACATGTCCAAAGAATCAGGCCTGGAGTTGCCATTTCACACATGCAGCAGACAACAGGTGATTGTCCCTGTCAGGCACTACTGGAAACATTTGGTGTAGACGAATGGTGGGGACTGGTTTGAGTGAACATGGAGGCAGGACAAGAGGTACATTAGTGTGCATGTTTGTTCGCTGGGAAATCTCTGGACAAATATCCGCTCTATTTCCACATAAATTAGACATTACACAGATTTTGGATAAGTGTGCTGGCAGTGTAACGTGTGTTAAATATGTAGTCTGACTGATTTGAACAACAACATACAGCTCCTCCTGATGTCAAGAAAAGCTCAGGGCTGCAGTTCATGTGTGAAACTAAGTGACAAAATTGATTGACACTTGTACCACCAAATCAGATCTTTTGCACTGCACTTGCACTGCAAGACCTCTTGATTTGATGGGAGAGGATAATAACAGGGACCCTTAACTACTTTCAAGGCACATTTGTGAGTATTGCACTACATGAACCTTTCTTTCAGTCCAATCAAGTTAGAAGCAGCCCACATATCTCAAGTCTCTTAGATGACAGATATTGAAAAAATAAGTCAAGCCTCATGTATCGCGCTTTATGTTTGGACACTAAACTCTGAAATCCCCATATATATATATATACAGCTGCATGATGGACATAAAAAATCTGAAATTGTTCTTTACACTGTAGGTCCTATATTTTTTCCTTTTTTTTTTTCCTTTGCGGTAACGTTAAACACTATTCTTAATCCTACAGGTAAACTTTCTGTACATCTTTCTCATTAGAAATACTACGAGTTGCAAACTTTAGGGGAACTAAAACAATGCTATTTTATTGCTCTATTATTACTAGCTGCCAGTGTGGAATTGTTTTCAGAGTTGCAGCGGCTAATTTTACCATGATGGTGTATTTGTGATTATAACTTGGGCCGTATATATGTGCAATGTTCTCTTTTGAGCTCTTTCATTTGTTTTTGTAGTTGTGAGTTTGTGCAGGGGTGAACGTATGCATGAGGGGAACAAGGTTACAGCATATGTTGAAAGATTTATTCAACTGTACATAAAGTGGGAGTACAGATCACAGTTTAATCACAATAGAAACAATGCATCAAATAATAAAAAATACCTAAACTGCTAATAACGTACATCACTATTTGATGTTTTTCCCATTATATGTTTCTTAGTATTCTGCTCTGGCCTAAACAAAATTATAAAACATTTTGGAAGAAAAATACAGAAAAGTAGTCCGTAGCTGGAGGCCAGAATAGCAAATATCTCCACAGCAACAGTGAACTTTCCAGGAGAGCTGACATACGCTGGGATAAACGCAATCCACACCGCACAGAATATCAACATGCTGAAGGTGATGAACTTAGCTTCATTGAAGTTATCGGGTAACTTTCGCGCCAAAAAAGCGAGCACGAAGCATAACACAGCCAGAAGTCCTATGTACCCCAGCACAGCGCAGTAACCTATTGCTGTGCCAAAATCACACTCTAAAATAATTCTGGCCTTAAACAGCAGCATGTTCATGAGAGGAAAGGGAGGTGTGATTGTCAGCCACAGTATGCAAATCAAAACCTGTACAAGAGAGAAGGCCAGAACGCTGAGTCTCTGCTGCGTCGGCCCGAACCATTTCATCACGTTACTGCCTGGAAGTGTCGCTTTAAAGGCCATCAACACCACGATTGTTTTCCCCAGTACACAAGAGATGCAAAGGGCAAAAGTGATGCCGAACGCTGTGTGCCTCAGCATGCAGGACCACTCGGTGGGCCGGCCGATGAAGGTCAGAGAGCACAGGAAGCACAGAGTTAAAGAAAAGAGCAGCAGGAAGCTCAGCTCAGAGTTGTTGGCTCGTACTAGAGGGGTTTCTCTGTGGCAGTAGAATACCAGCGTTGTGATCAGAGTTAGAAAAACTCCCAGCAATGAAAATAACGCCAGCAATGTTCCCAGGATTTCATCATATGCCAGGAATTCTATCGCTTTGGGGATGCAGGCATCTCTTTGTTGGTTGGACCAGAACTCTGGTGGGCATTTCAGACAGAGGATTGAATCTGCAAAAAGAAAAACAAGGCAGAAGTGGAAGTGAATAATTCAACCTACTTTTCTGATTTTCTCTTCTGTCAGGTCATTTGTGTACTGGTATGCTGTCTGTCTACCTGTTACATTACTGATCTCGCCTGCAGGGCAAGGTATGCAATCATAGCAGCAGACTGGCTTTCCTTTCTGGAGGACCTTGTGAGTTCCTGGGAGACACTTCTCACTGCAGACTGACACAGGCACCTTCGACACACATAAGGATAACTGTATGCAATTTCTATGTACACTTAAGTACACATTTTTTAAAAATATATATCATATTCAGAACTGTTTTCAGTAAATAGAAGTCCAAACCTTAGCCAGCCCATTACCCCAGACAACAGGGATGCTGTTCATGATAAACTGGTGACTGTCTGGAAGCGAGGCGTCATAAATGCCGACTGTTTTTCCTTCCATGGTTCCTCTGTTTGTAATTTGTAAATTAACAAGTTCATATCTTGCCGGTGAGTCTCCATTTTTGTCAAAATAAACTCTCTCCCCTTCCCCAGTTGTGAAATTCACAGTGTTAAGATACTGCAAGACCTAGACAGAAATTACACAGAGATTAAATGCACAGATTCCTTTTCATTCTGTCGCCATCATCTGGGTGGTTTCTCACCTGCCACGGTTGGATGTGTTTGATATCAGCGCAGCTCCCGTTAGAAAAGGGCCCTCTACCTTCATCACATTTGCTCAGGTTGTCGAGGGCGTGAGCCACCGCGTAAACTGACTTGTAGACGTTGTGAGTGAACCTGAGCTCGGACACATCAGTGAACTTTGATTCGACGTTTTGCAGGCTCTCAAGGCCGCTACACGGCTGTTTCTGCGCGTTTGTAGTTTGATTCAGAGAGCAGTCGAACACATCTTCCCAGAATTCTCTGACAAACAGACTCTCTGGAAACTGTGAGGGGTGGAGCTGCCTCAGATACTCCCCCAGGCCGGGGATCTCGGCTCTGGCGACGGTGAAGCCCAGCGAGCCCACCAGGATGCCGTGTCCCTCGCTGTCAGTCAGCGAGTGATCTGTGATCCAGGCGTCACTGCCGATCCACTGCAGCCCTGTAACGTTCTGTTTGTGCAGCGCAGCAGCCAGCAGCTTAATTTCTCTGTGAGACATAAAAGCGACTATCACCTTGGAAGTGGAGTGCTTAATGATCTGTGTTATTCTCTGCAGAGCTTCAGGTGGATCTGAGGATGAAAACGCCTCAGAATACTCAACGCACACTCCATATTCTTGTGCCGCTTGGATAAATGCTGCTATGCCGTTGAAGCCATACTCATTACTCACAGCTAAAGCCCCAACCCAGGTCCAACCAAAGTGCCTGACCAGCTTAGCCAGGGCTCGGCTTTGGTAGTAGTCACTGGGGATAGTTCTGAAAAAAGTGGGGTACTCTTTTCTGTTGCTCAGACAGGCACAGGTGGCAAAATGGCTGATCTGCAACGAGATATACAAAAAGAATCAACATTTAAACTAAGTTGCAGAACAGAGCACTAAAATGAAGACATAGAAAAACACACTTTACACGACTGACCTTAATCTTTGACTTACCACAGGTATTTGAAACCTTCCAACAACTCGGGCAAACGCAATAGTCGGCCTTGATCCCGAATGTCCCAGGATAGCTTGCACTGTGTCTGGTTTGGTGCAGTTCTCATCGCTGACTTCTCCCTTCAGTCCGCTCACCAGCGCCAGTGCAGCTCTCAGGATGTCCATGGTTCCACAGTTACCATAAATTTTGTAGCCAAGTTTAACATTAGGCAGCATTTCCGGGTTGTTGTTGATTTCATTTATAGCAAAGATCATTGCTTGAGCAAATTTGAATTCTCTAAAGTTAAAGCTGGGATAGAACAAAATGATATGTTTCTGTTAATGGCACAAATACAGAGCGAAATACACACAGACACACACAAAATCGAATATCATGATACATTTACAGCGAGTAAATAATAAATATTAGCCTAATAATACACACTTTTTGCATTTTCGTAATTCTGGAACTGCCTGAAATGTGTTGATTACATAATCCTGCCCTGTGCGAAATGAAAAAATGCCTCCGATAACCAGATCACCATCCTGCCAGAGCTCAGGCGGTTGTGAAAAGCCCTGCAGCCGACACACAGAATCTCCCTCCCCCATTAGTAGAACCAAGAACAGCAGCCTCAGTAAAAGCATCACTCTGCTCTGCTCTGAAGGTCAGGCCAATCAGCTCCACATCTCCTGGCAGAGGGCTTTATAGGTGTTCAACAACAGGCGGAGAAGTTGTCATGGCTGAATTCGGCCTCAGGAGATTAAACCAAACAAGTTGAGTCAAAGATGTTTTTGTCTGTGAAATGTGTTATTATTATTTATTATTATTATTATTATTTGGTTACAATTTTTATCATCTGTATTATACAATGTAAAATGTACAAGTAATTAGAATATAGGCTTGTGCATTTACATTACTTAGTTACACTTGTCTTTCATATTCTATTAGATGCTTTTTCTACATCAGGCTATACAGGGAAAATATATTCTAATAGTACAAGTTATATCATGTGACATGTCACAGATGAGTAGTTCATGGACCACGAGAAAATTGAAAAATCAAAAATTCTTTCTGTTGCTGCAGTTTTTGGCCCGTTTAGGTGATACAGTTTTGACTCTCTTTCAAAAGACAACGTGCATTCACACATACTTGGGGGTTTGGGGTTTCACAGGGGTTTAACCAATAATTAGCAAATAATTATCATGGCATTTAAATGAATGTATCACTGCATTGTTTTCAGATTGATTTGAGTGACCCCTTACCCATCATATTCTTTTTTGTATTCTTCTCTGGTTTCAATAAGATAATATAACATTTAGGGATAAAGATGCAAATCAGCAGTCCAAAACTGGAGGCCAGAATAGCAAATATCTCCACAGCAACACTGAACTTCCCAGGAGAGCTGACATACGCTGGGATGAAGGTGATCCAGACTGCACAGAATATCAGCATGCTGAAGGTGATGAATTTGGCTTCATTGAAATTATCAGGCAGCTTTCGAGCCAGAAAAGCAAAAATGAAACACAATATAGCCAGAAGTCCAATGTACCCAAGCACAGCCCAAAAGCCTACCGCTGAGCCCAGAGCGCACTCTAAGATGATTTTATCTTTAAATTCCTTCAAATTCATTGATGGAAAAGGAGGAGAAACTATTAACCAGACGATACATATGACAATTTGTATGAGAGTGAAGCCCAGAACACTGAGTCTCTGCTGTGCAGGCCCGAACCATTTCATCACATTACTGCCTGGAAGAGTTGCCCTGAAGGCCATTAACACCACCATCGTTTTCCCCAGAACACAAGAGATGCAGAGGACGAACGTGATGCCGAACGCTGTGTGTCGCAGCATGCAGGACCACTCAGAGGGCTGGCCGATGAAGGTCAGAGAGCACAGGAAGCACAGAGTCAAGGAGAAGAGCAGCAGGAAGCTCAGCTCAGAGTTGTTGGCCCTGACGATTGGAGTTTTTCTGTTTTTGAAGAAAATNGATGATTTTATCTTTAAATTCCTTCAAATTCATTGATGGAAAAGGAGGAGAAACTATTAACCAGACGATACATATGACAATTTGTATGAGAGTGAAGCCCAGAACACTGAGTCTCTGCTGTGCAGGCCCGAACCATTTCATCACATTACTGCCTGGAAGAGTTGCCCTGAAGGCCATTAACACCACCATCGTTTTCCCCAGAACACAAGAGATGCAGAGGACGAACGTGATGCCGAACGCTGTGTGTCGCAGCATGCAGGACCACTCAGAGGGCTGGCCGATGAAGGTCAGAGAGCACAGGAAGCACAGAGTCAAGGAGAAGAGCAGCAGGAAGCTCAGCTCAGAGTTGTTGGCCCTGACGATTGGAGTTTTTCTGTTTTTGAAGAAAATAAATGCCACAACCGCAGTCATGCATGTTCCAAATAAAGATGCTGCCGTAAGCAGAGCTCCCATAATTTCTTCAGATGACAGAAACACTGCCTCCTTCTTTATACAGGTGTCTCTTCTCTCATTTGACCAGAATTCAGGGAGGCATCTCACACAGGTGACAGAATCTGGAAGTTAATGTTGAAGCAGATGTTAGACTTGTTGAGTAGATTAGCTCATACTTCTGTGGTGGTGTCTATTTTGTCCATGTAATCCTGAAGCTACACAATTACCAGACAACAGATTTTTTTAGCCTGTGGCTCTAAGTCTAGACAATCTAAAAAAAAAAACTGTTTCTTCTTCTTTAATTTCATTTTCATTTTCACAATGAGAGTCCAAATCTTCTAGTTTCTCAAGTTGGACATTTAACCTAGAAAACTACTTGTTCAGCAACAGATATGACAGATTCTCCTGTTATTCGTAACATCTTTGGGTAATGCTAATAGAACACATTTTGACCATTCAGAGTTTCCCAGATAGCTTTTTATAATGCTCCGCTTCCACTTGCAAATAATCTGATTCATAAATGGAACAGATCTAACTCCTCATCACCAGTAGCTTCAGGTACTACTTCATGTGCAGAGGTCAAAACGCTTCAAGCAATACCCTGTCTTAAATTAAACATGTCATCCAACTGCAGCCACATTATGTTACTGTGGCGATGAGTCAAAAAGAAGCACGTTGTTATGATTGGGTGTGAGGTCATTTACATTATTAGATATCCTAATTACAATAGCTGTTCAATATACCCAGTAGGTTAAAAATAATAGTGCTTCTTTGAGGACTTTTTACCACATATGAATTGTTAAGGACACATTGGAGGAATCCTGGACAGCTGAGTCTTTAATTAGGGGGGGGGGGGAATGAATTGCTCTGGGTTTCGTGTGTTTCTGAGTTGCTAATGACCCAAGGTGTGTATTTAACGAATATTGCTTCAAGCAATTTCGAGACAGAAACAAAACAAACTACATCTATCTCCACATGTGATTTAACCTTGATTTGCAATTCTTTTGGTGTGCTGATGTAATTTGGGTATTTCTGAGACTTTGTTTGACATATTTGTAGAAACAAAAAAACCACAACATAATCATCCGATAATTCTCGAAGGGGATTCCTTCACGCTCCGAAAGTTTTTCACAAGTGGCATTTGGTTACGAAAACAGCTCAGCTCAAAGCCTTTCAAAAAATACGAGCAAACCTGTGATGTTGCTGATTTCTCCCTCTGCACATCTGATGCAGTCATAACAGCACACAGGTTTTCCTTTCTGGAGAACCTTTCGGGTTCCTGGGGGACATTTCTCACTGCAAACTGACACAGGCACCTGCATGACCAGAAACACTGTGAGAAAGATGAATGTTGTTTTCAGAAACCTCTGTTTTTAGCTGGAATACATCAGATCCAAATATTATGCAATTGTGAATCAGTTATAGTATACAGTAAATAACAATTGCTCTGTAGGTTACCTGCTGAGAGTTCTGTGCCCAAATTAAAGAAGTATTTTGCAGATTCAGCTGTTTGTCTGCAGATAATGATGCATCATAAAGACCAACTGTGACAAAGTCTACAGGTCCGTCTCCTCTTGGCTGCCAGTTTATAATTTCATACTTTGCTGCCGGATCTCCATTTTCATTAAAGTAGACTTCATCTCCTTCCTTTGTTTTGAAGTGAATCTTTTGAATGCGTTGTAAAATCTAAGAAGACACTGATTCAATTAATCATTATACACAGACTACAAGACATTTTTCAAAATGTAAATGTTACCCAGTGTAAAAGTTATAATTTAAACTGGTGTTAAGCTTACCGTGATTGGATCTAGTTGTACATTCTTGTTGCAGGTTTCATTACATCTCAGAATGCTGTGAAGTGCATGGGCCACCGCATACACTCCTTTATAGACGTTGTTAAATATCGGCATGAGTGACATATCAGTGAAGCTGTTTTTAACTCCCGTCAGATCTTCCTGTCCAGTGCAGTCTCTCTGAATCTCTGCTGATGATTTTGAATGCTTGAATTTACAGCTAAATAATGTTTCCCAGAACTCTGTGAACATTTCATTGTTAGATGAATTCAGCGGCTTCACATTCATCATGAAAGCCTTCAGGCCGCTGACGTGCGCTTTGGGAATTGAAAGGCCGATGGCACCATCCAGGATGTGATGCTTATCTGTTGCTGCTGTTTGCGAATCAAAGATCCAGCACTCACTGCCGACCCACTGGTATCCTGTCAGGTTGTGGTGGGACAGCTCATGTATTAGCACATCCATGTCCATGTGGGAGAGGAATGCAACAATTACTTTGGAGGTTGATGCCTTGATAATTTCAATTATCTTTTGTATCTTGTCTGATGGATCTGTTCTAAAAAAAGACACGGAGTACTCCAGACAGATGCCCAGCTGTTGTGCAACTTCTGTGAATGTCGCCATGCCATTATTGCCATAATCATCATTAGTTCTAATCGCTCCAACCCAAGTCCAACCAAAGTGCTTGACCAGCTGGGCCAGGGCTCTGCTCTGGTAGTAGTCGCTGGGAACCGTTCTGAGGAAGGATGGGTACTTGGTTTTGTCACTGAGACACGCACATGTGGCAAAGTGGCTGATCTAAAGGAGAAAAAAAGAAGATAAAATGGAAAAAAAATGATATAAGATGTAAAATATATAATTATTATTATATAATTATTTTTTTACATAGCTACATTTTACTAATCCTGCTCACCATTGGAATATGCAAGGGTCCGATGACAGTAGCTGTCGCTGTGCAAGGAGAGGACGAGGATTCTCCCATTATGACCTGCACTTGTGCAGGTTTGGTACACGGTTCCTCAGAGGGTGCAGACACAATTTCATTACCATTAGCCAAAGCTAGAGCAACTCTTACACTTCTGGCAATGGAGCCACAAGTATCATAGATTTTATAGCCGAGAGAGACGCCCGGCAGGAGGTCTGTGCTGTTGTTTATCTCCTCAATGGCAAAAAGCATGGCCTGAGCAAACTGGAACTCTCTGAAATTTAAACTGGATTCAAACATTTATAAACAGTTGGCATTACACTTAGCCTCCTCTTCACATAGAGTCAATATTAAATGAAACATTCAGTGATATTAATGCACAAAACAGGAAACACATTGTAAATCTAGATGGACTTCTATGGTGAATTTTACCTGGTGCATTCCAGTGGCAGAGGTTTGTGCATGTAGGTATCCTGTCTGTCTTTCCACCTGCTGTGGAAAGAGAACATTCCCCCCAATACAATGTCTCCGTCCTTGTATAGTTGAGGGTTCTCAGGATCTCCTCTCCGCCTGCACACTGGCTCCTCAGCCTGAGACAAGAACACCACCAACAACAGCTGTAGAAGTGCCCAGCCCTGCTCTGGCCACCGCTGTGTGGACGTCATGCTGTCAGATAGAGTGAAACCACTGGGTGGCATTACTTTAACCTCACTGTAGATGAAAGACTTGCACTGGTATTTATACTTTTTGTAGCAGCATAAAAAACATTAATGGAACAAGGTGGGGTGAGAGGAGGGATGTAGTGACAGGCTTTTATTAAACATGTTTTGTGTGTGATGTGCTATCAGGCAAGAATACACATTTATTATCATGTTTTATTGACTGAGATGTCATTTGTGCTCAAATTTATAGTTCCAGGGACATTTGATAAACTCTGAATAATGGAAGCATAAAATCATCTGTTCTTTCAGTTCTATTCTGCTCCTGAGTTGAACGTCTGAATCATAGCGGCTAAATGCTCCATCGCGTTCACCATCATACTTCATCTTTGATATTGGTGCCAGACAGGAACAGCTTACAGGAAGTGCTCCAATTAGATGACACAATGTTGCAGCTGAGAATAATGAAAAATAAAAACTTCACATATCAATTTATGTGCAAACACAACATCAGTCAGGACGGGGGTGCATTGCAACCTAGGAGTTAAACCTAGGAGTTAAATGCCTTTTTCTTTTTTCACATTAACTGCTCTACATATGGGTATTTAGATTTAAAAAAGAGTTGCATTTAGATTATTTTATGTTAAAAAATGGTGCCTATGCTTTTGTTAGAAAAATAAAAAATAACCCAAAAATAAGCGCTGAGGAAAACTTCAGATTCGACCTGTATCACATGACCAGTCAGGTCATAGTCAGTATAAAATACAGGTAAGAACAGCTTTAATCCCTGAACAGTCACTGGCCTGTATGCAAACTCTGCCATAGAATTTTGAACGGCATCAGCCCCAGTAATACAGGGTTTGAAATAACAAAGCCATCATTGTATTCATTGGTGCAGTGTTGGTCTCTGACATGCTGTACATACTTGACTTTTTAATGTGAATTTTTATGCAAATATCAAACAACTAAAATTACCGATACAACTATTCCAGTTCATAGTCCTCAGGATTTAAGTGTAGAACAAATCTAATAGCATGTTCATGTGTGATAGTTGTGTAGAAGGTGACTGTGGGCACTTTCCAATTTTTAAAATATATATTTTTAAATGATGCAAAAATGAATACAACAATATTGGAATACATGAGTTTTATTAAAATTGTATATTACATATTGTGTACATGTTAATAGATTTGTTTAAGTTAATCATAAAATAAAGAAAGAAGGAAAAAAAACATGTGGCATAAGAAAACTGAGGTGGTTTAATTTGTGCTTAAAATTTATGACAGAAGGTGCAAGACATATGTATTGTTAATGTAGCTTATTCATAAATAATTTACTGTACTTACAGTTTGACTGTTAAAATTCTCTATATTTAAGGTATCTAAACTAAATTAGTGACATAGAGAAATGTCAATACACATTCTATTGTTGCAGTTTGAACAAATATCTCAAAGGGTTCTCAGGGTTCCTTTACCCATCAGATGTTTCTTGGTGTTGTTCTCGGGTTTTAATAAAATTATGTAGCACTTGGGCAGAAAAATACAAAATAGCATCCCATAACTTGAAGCCAGAATAGCAAATATTTCCACAGCCACAGTGAACTTCCCAGGAGAGCTGACATACGCTGGGATGAATGTGATCCACACTGCACAGAATATCAGCATGCTGAAGGTGATGAACTTAGCTTCGTTAAAGTTATCAGGCAGTTTTCGAGCCAGAAAGGCAAGAACGAAACATAACATGGCCAAGAGCCCGATGTATCCCAGCACAGCCCAGAATCCAACAGGTGATCCCAGAGCACACTCTAGTATAATCTTCTCCTTGTAATGATTCATATTTTTGTAGGGAAAAGGAGGTGTGATTGTCAGCCACAAAATGCAAATTACAACCTGGATGAGAGTGAAGCCCAGAACACTGACTCTCTGCTGTGCAGGCCCGAACCATTTCATCACATTTCTACCTGGAAGTGTCGCCTTAAAGGCCATCAGCACCACTATTGTCTTCCCCAGAATGCAGGAGATACAGAGGACGAATGTGATGCCGAACGCTGTGTGCCTCAGCATGCAGGACCACTCAGAGGGTCGGCCGATGAAGGTCAGAGAGCACAGGAAGCACAGAGTCAAGGAGAAGAGCAGCAGGAAGCTCAGCTCAGAGTTGTTGGCTCTGACAATGGGAGTCTGTCTGTAGTGGAAAAATATCAGTGCTATAGTCATTGCCAGGCAGGCACCAAAGACCGAAAAGGTGACCAGCAATATACCCATTAATTCCCTGAAGGTGAGGAACTCAATAGCTTTCATGTCACAGTTATTCCTCTCTTCGTTGGACTTGTACTCAGGAGGGCATTTGTCACATTTCACCGCATCTGAAAGCATAAATACATTTAGGCTGTAGAGGACACACATCTTCAGATAAACCAGTAAAGTGCCGGCGGTGATTTTGCCCATCAGAAACAGAATGAGCGCTAGCGTAAAGGCTACGAATCCTGCTGTCTCACTTGTACTGCTGCTGAACTCCCCGGCAGCACAGGTGATGCAATCAAAACAGCAGATAGGCTTGCCCTTGACAAAAGCCCGACGGGTTCCCGGTAAACAGCTCTCACTGCAGACAGACCTCGGCACCTGCATCGGAGTGACAATATTAAAAATGCACATTCATCATTTCTTCAAAATCATGTTAATATGATGAAGAACTCATGGCAATATTAACTTAGTGACAAACAGTTCAAATTAAATTTTAAATGAGGACAGTGTGTCTGCATTAACTCACTTCAAGGTTTTCTCCTGCCCAGATGGCGCTCACATCTGCTTTCATCTCAAACTGCTGACCCTCAGGCCGGGAAGCATCATAATAACCGATAGTTTCAAACAGTATGTAACCTGTCTCATCCATCTGCCAGTTTACCAGAGCATAACGTGCCACAGGGTCACCCAGATCATCAAAGAACACATTTTCACCAATCTTGGTAGTGAAATTGACCTGAGTCAAGTAATGCAGCACCTGCAGGGAAACAGTGATGTTGTTGTAAGACTAAATGATCATGAACATAGCTTGGATTCAGGCTCAGCATTTAGTTCTTACATTTACCTGCCACGGTTTGACATTTTCTACACCGGCACAAGTATTGTTCTCAAAAGGCCCGTGTCCGTCTTTGCAGCTAAACAGCATGTGCAGAGCGTGAGCGACGGCATACGTGGCCTTGTAAACATTATTCAGCAGGCTGGCATCTGAAACATCTGTGAAGCGTGTTTTTATGTCCCTCAGAGACTCCCTCCCATTGCAGGCTGCAACAGGATCCTGAGCATGAATCTCTGGTCGGGGAGTCAGGGTGCAGCTGAACACCGTCTCCCACAACTCCACTAGTCCCTGATTCCCCGGCGTGGTGGAGGGCCGGCTGTTGGCGAGAAACTCCTGCAGTCCGGGGATGTGAGCGTTCAGCGCCGCAAAGCCCACCGCCCCCTGGACCACAGCGTAGTTTACCGGAGAGGCGATGTAGCGATATGTGATCCAGCCTTCACTTCCAACCCACTGCAGGCCTGTCACATTCTGAGCGTGGAGCTCTTTAATAAGTATGTCAAGGTCTGTGCCGTCAGCAAACGCCACTATTACCTTAGAGGTGGACTTCTTTATAATATCCACCACCTCTAAGAACCACTTTCTGGGATCGGTTCGGTAAATGGCCAGTGAGTACTCAACACAAACACCTTCCCTCTCTGCTGCTTCTAGGAAAGTCGCCATGCCTCCATTCCCGTAGTCGCTATTAGTTCTGATGGCTCCCACCCAGGTCCAGCCGAAGTGTTTCACAAGCTTAGCTAAGGCTTTGCTCTGGTAAATGTCACTCGGTATGGTCCTGAAGAAAGAGGGATAGTCTCTTCTGTTGCTAAGACATGCACAAGTGGCCGAATGACTGATCTGAAAGAAAACAGAAACAGCACACAGTTGAAGCATTTCTCATTCAACACACAGTTTCCTCTGACAGTTTATGTGTGCCTGCCCACAGCACTCACCACAGGTATATGGAAGGGTCCCATGGTGCGCGCAATACCTATCGTAGAAGTGGATGTGGTTTCCCCTATGACAGCATGCACATTGGAGAGCTTGGTACAGTTGCCTGCCTGGCTCTCGTACCTGTTCATCAGGTTCAGTGATGCCCTGATGGACAGAGGGATGCTGGGGCAGGAGTCAAAGATCCTGTAACCCAGCGTCACTCCTGGCAGCAGCTCTGAGCTGTTGTTGATCTCCTCTATGGCAAACATCATTGTGTACGCGTACTGAAGCTCTCCTGGGTCCAGTCTGAACAAAGGAGAGGGACCAACGTGTACACGCATGCATTTACACATAAAATGTGAATAAACAATACATTTACAGCTACAGTTTTTTCATCCCTTTCTTACCCTTCACACCGGATTGTTCCTGGGTTGACTTCGAGAGCCGGATTGACAGTGACTGGGTTCTGATGGAAGGAGAAAATGCCTCCAATGTTGATATCTCCCTCCTTAGAAAACTGAGACAGTTCTTTTGTCCCATATGTTTGACACACAGGCTTCCCCCCTCTAACAGCCAGAAGGGAGAGAAGTAGCAGGTCGGCTATCAGCAGCATAGTCGCTCACCTGAGTATTTACCACCCAAGGCCTAAAGATAAACTCCCTCAACTGTAAGCATTTTATAGGAGTTTTCTATCTCAAAACCAAGGGGGCTTGGGTGCAACATTGTCTCTGTGCTGTCCAATGACATTGCTTGTGGCGTGAGTGGCAGGTGGATGGGCCTGTAAGAGCGTCTACTATGTTTGTACCATTGTTGTTGTTTTTTTTACCATAGCCAATTCCTTACAATAATGATTTCAGGAACCTGACCAGGTCTGTGGGGATTTCTGACTTGTTGTTGTACATTTGACTTCAGTTAAGCATTTTTAATCTAAGGGCTAAATGATTAAAGAAAAAATAAAGTTTTAGCTACAGGACCATTTTTTTTTTTTTTTTTTTTAAAGAGAGAGAGAGAGATGTGGATCTCGATGTTTTAATGCATCCATCTCTGTTCAAATGTACTAAATCATAGCACGCTATTGTTCTGCTTTTGTTTGTGTAGCTACTTAATTCAGTACAGCCAATTACATCAAACTTAAAATTCAGAGCACTAAAATTGGTAATTGCATTCAGTAATCTTTGCAAAACTGCTCGGGGAAGATATGCACATGCACCAATTAGTAGGAGCTCTGTTACCATTTTGTAACTACATGTGAAAAACAAGTGTTTAAATTTGGTTCGTTTCTAAAGGAGGTAGAACATTTTTTTTCTATATATATATATTTATTGGACCTGAGATGCTTACAAAAAAGCATTCTGTGAGTTTAAAGTATAAGCATGTAAATGTGGGTTGTTTTCTTTTCTTGGCTTTTGTTCCTTAGATAATAGTTATCAATACGAATTTGTTGTTCAAAATGAACAATGTGCTGCTTTCACTCACTGCTCTGTGCAGTTTTTTTATAGGTTAAGAATATATAAAACCTTTCTGAAACAATGTAAAACTTACACTGTACATCTATTTAATGTTGTTCTATGGTTACTGGTTATTGAATAATGTGCATAAAGGATATGGTAACAGTAAATTGTCTGCTTAATGGGGCCGTCTGTGTCTGGGATTTTTCTTTAACATTAGCTAGTTCAGAAAAGGTCATTGATACAAGGGTTTTTAGTGTTTTTATGGAACAGACAGCTGAAAACACAAAGCCCAAAGGTATTATGTTTTCAGGCTTTCTGTCCTCTTCTTGTGAGTGTGATTTCTCTTGAATGCCTGATGGAATTACTGTGAATTTGGCCTTAAGGATTATAAGTATTAGATTTTATTAGTCAAAGATCAAAGGTCCCTGATCCCACAAAACATGCTTTTGGCCAAAACTCAAGAACTCAACTGTTAATTATGAAAAAACTTCACACAAATGTCTAATAGGATGAAATTATTAGGCAATGATGTTTCATATCCAAAAGGTCCCAGGTCTGGTTGGCCGGGGCACAGAGTACAATCAAGGCAATATTAGCAGGGCACTTTAAGATGCGTCTACATTCACCTCAGTTTTAAGCTGTGGTTGTTGCTGCTTGCTGAATATAGCTGGAAAATGTTTATAGAATGGACTATGAGGACCTAGCATGGGTCATAGTAAGTGACCTTGTAATCATAGATAAAAAAAAATATGTGTTTTTTGTTAAACTGATGTATGTCAGATTCCATGCACTTGGGGGATCTGGCTACATCCCAAGATGTGATAGCACTTATACAACAGACACATGATGCTTTTGAAAAACCTGTTTAATAAAGCAAATTGCTGCTGAGAAGGAACAATCTGCTGATTTCACTCACTGCTATTTACAACTTTTTCAGTATAATTTCAAAAATCCTTTCTCTTCTCGAGGCATTTAAGGTTATTTTCAATCTATATTCCAATAGTATACTAGCATAGTATTAATTCATACAACAGTATTGCAATTTAGACATTTTAGTGTCACTACTCTATACACCCATTTATAATGTTTTTGGCTGGTTTCGTCCCATCATGTGTTTTTTGGTATTTCTCTCTGGTTTCAGTAGTAAAATGTAACCTTTTGGGACAAATATACAGAAAAACAAACCAAAACTGGAGGCCAGAATAGCAAATATCTCTACAGCTACAGTGAACTTCCCAGGAGAGCTAACATATGCTGGGATGAAAGTGACCCAGACTGCAGCGAATATCAGCATGCTGAAGGTGATGAACTTGGCTTCATTAAAATTATCAGGCAGCTTTCGAGCCAGAAAAGCGAGGACGAAGCATAGCACAGCCAGGAGTCCTATGTAGCCCAACACGGCCCAGAACCCTACAGGTGAGCCTAAATCACACTCCAGAACAATTCTTTCGGTGGCATAGGCGGTGTTTTTGTAGGGAAACGGCGGGGCAAGGGTTAACCACAGCACACAGATCAACACCTGCAGTAAAGTACAGCCAAGAACACTTGTTCTCTGAAATGGAGCGGAACACTGAGGGACTATGTTCGACGGCCTTTTAGCCTTAAAGGCCATCACCACTGCTATGGTTTTAGCCAAGACGCATGACATGCACAAGGCGAAGGTTACGCCGAAAGCCGTGTGGCGCAGCATGCAGGACCAAACAGAGGGCCGACCGATGAAGGTCAGAGAACAGAGGAAACACAGAGTTAAAGAGAAGAGCATCAGGAAACTCATCTCGGTGTTATTGGCTCTGACAAGAGGCGTGTGACGAAACCGATAGAAGAGACACGACATCGCTACTGTTAAACTGGCTCCGAACAAGGAGAAAGCAGTGAGGAGGACCCCCATGGTTTCTCCGTAAGATAAGAACTCGATCACCTTTGGAACACACCGGCTGTGATCTTCATTTGACCAGTACTCCAGTGGACACCACGAGCACTCTGCAGAATCTGAGCAGGAAACATGAAACACTGACATGTGTTCACGCTGTAGGCTACGAGTTTTCATGGATCTCATACTAAAGCAAGCTTTGACTATATTTACTGAGTTCTTTGTGGACGATCACATAATAAATAGCAGTAAATAACAAGAAAGTTTCTACTTACTGCTGGAGTTGCTGATCTCTCCAGCACCACAGACGACGCAGGAGAAACAACAGATGGGTTTACCTTTAATTACAGCCTGCCGGAAACCTGGCAGACAGCTTTCACTGCACACAGACAGCGGCCTCTGTAACAACAACACAATTTTGCAGTCACAGTTTGGTCCCTTTGTAATCCAGATACTTCATTTAAACAGTTTAATTCAATTTGCTTTAGTAACATTAAAATAAATTGTAAGTTTAAGCTTTTATCAACCATAAGTTTCAGCTTTAGACCTTCAGAAGCTACCAGAAGTGAATAATTGGCGTGTCGATGAAAAGATTTGTTGACACGTTTCAATTAAAGATTCTAATTTACAAATGACAGAATCATCATTTTGTGTAAGTGTTAGAAGGAATAATATCCATCTGACTTCATAACTTATTCCAATTCTCCTATTTTTAATTGTTTAGAAAATGTATGTCAAAGCAATGTGATTGTACAGCTAACATCCATCCATCCATTATCTATACACCACTTAATCCTCACTAGGGTCACGGGGGGGCTGAAGCCTATCCCAGGCGACACCCTGGACAGGTCACCAGTCTATCACAGGGCCACACTTAGAGACAGACAACCAAGCACACTCACATTCACACCTACAGACAATTTAGAATCACCAATTAACCTTAACATGTTTTTGGACTGTGTGGGAGGAAGCCGGAGAACCCGGAGAGAACCCACGCTGCACGGGGAGAACATGCAAACTCCACGCAGAAAGATCCCGGGTGTCCTCACCAGGATGCGAACCGGCGACCTTCTAGCTGTGAGGCAACAGTGCTAACCACTGTTCCACGATGCAGCCCGTACAGCTAACAGAGTTTTTTTAATCAATTTGCAAGCATGTGCATACAGTCAGCTTTAATTTATACCATATAACATCTGTTTTTGTTTTTTTTTTATTTCTGCATCCACAACAACTTATCAACAACAACAAAAAAATGTTCCTCACGTTTTTTATTACCTGAAGGGATTCAGCAGCCCATGTGATGTCTATTCCATTCATAGTGAACTGCTTTCCATCTGGTAGTGAAGCATCGTAGCTCCCGACTGCCACAAACGCAGCATCTCCTCCTCTGTTTCTCTGCCAGTTCACCAGCTCATAAGTCGCTGCAGGGTCTCCATTTCCATCAAAATACACTCTTTCTCCTGACTCAAGTGTAAAATTGACATCTTGAAGGTGTTTCACAACCTACCGAAGAAGAACAGCTGTGAATAACTCGGCACACGGAGAACTTTGCATTATTTAAACTATCTACACAAGGGGATTTCTTACCTCTTTCAGCTCAAAATGATCTTTCCAGATGCACGACTGAATCGCAGCCTCACCACTTTGTCCACACTTTAACATGCTATGGATGGCATGAGCTGCAGCGTACACAGCCTTATACACATTGTTTGAGATTCTCAGCTCTGACACTTTAGTGAAAGGATTATGGATGTCCTGTAGTCTCTCGGAGCCGGAGCACTGACTCCGACCATCCACATCGGGTTGAAAACTGCAGCCAAAGGTTGCTTCCCAGAACTCTCTCAGCAGGTTATTCTGAGGGTCTTGACTTGGGTTAACCTGTAAAAGAAATTCCTGCAGGCCTGTGATCTTTGTCTTTCTAATAGTGAAGCCCAGAGAACCCATCAGCATGTGAGAGTACCTCTTATTCGCCAAATGGCCTGCTGTAATCCAGGATTCACTGCCCACCCACTGTAACCCAGTCACATTCTGCTTCAGAGCTTCTTCGAGTAGAATATTCATCTCGCCTTGAGCGAGGAAGGCAACTAAAACTCTCGCACTGCCTCTGCGGATCACTCTGACAACCCTCGCAACCTGCTCACCGGAGTCAGTTCTTGAAATGGCCTCTGAATACTCAACACAAACCCCCTCCTGCCGTGCAGCTGCGATAAATGTTGCCATTCCATTATTACCGTAGTCGTTGTCACTTCTGACCGCACCAACCCAGGTCCACCCGAAGTGTCTGACCAGCTTTGCCAGGGCTCTGCTCTGGTAGTAGTCACTAGGGATGGTTCTGAAGAAGGAGGGGTACTGCTTTCTGTTACTCAGACAGGCACATGTGGCAAAGTGGCTGATCTAATAGAAAAAAGGAGAGAAACAAAGTGCATTAATAAGTGATCAGAGACGAGCAAACTTATTTCCTATTTACTACAATATAACCAGAATTCAGACACTGTAGAGTAAGTTATTTATGGATGACATTTGTCCAAAAAAGAACACAAATAATAACAATAATTACCACTGGTATTTGGAAAATCCCTGAAATCTGTAACATCACAATGGTTGAGGAGGACTCAGAGGCTCCAATTACAGCAAGAACAGACGACTGACCAGAGCAGTTATTTCCCAGAATCCTTTCCTGTCCGTTCATCAAACCCATCATTGCACGTGTTGAAGGCAGCGTTGAACCACAGCTGTCAAATATCTTATAGCCAAGTGAGATGTTAGGCAGCAGGGAGCTGCTATTGTTGATCTCCTCAATGGCAAAAATCATTGTTTGGGCAAAACGAAATTCCCTGAAATTGATCCTGAAAAGAGTAAAAAAAAAAAAAAAAAGACTTTAGGTGAATTCTCTTGAGTCAACATATCAGCAAAGCAAACCAAGAAACAATACCTGGAGCATATCAGAGGTTCTGGATTATCTGTGAAGGAGAGCGACGGCTGTGAGATTTGGCTGTGGATGGAAAAAACTCCTCCAATAGTAATATCCCCCTGCTTAGACAACAGAGGAAACTCTGGCCTCCCCCACATCTCACAGAGAGGAGAGTCCTCCTGCTGCGCTCTGAAGGCTCCCATTATAACCGCAAACAGTAGCATCACACAGATGCAGTTACACATCTTAAACAAAGAGACACACACATGCACACACAACCCCTGTTATGACTTCTTCGATCACAGACCAAAACATGCGCCTCTGTTAATGGGCAGAGTTTTATACTTCTGTGGATGATGATGATTGAGGTCTTCTAATCAAATCACAGCGTGGTGATGATGTCAGGCTGCTTTGCTTCATTTGAGATGAAATGATATTTTGATAGAAGCATTATGTCATCGTTATTGTAAACTGTGTGTCAAGAAGTGTGAATAAAGGCAGGAGAGCTGTTTCTTTGCAGCGAATGTGTTGTCTTGTCTTTTGAATGTACATCAGATTTATCTTAAACTTGAACAACATCTTAAATTATTGTATAGTTATAACTATGTAAACACTTATTATGGGGGTTTGGAGCTACTGAACCAGATGCCAAAACCTATTTGACAGTGGACATGAAAGAGTAAAGACAAGGATGAGCTATGCAGATTAAAAAAAAAAAAAAAGTCAAATGTTTAGTGCAAGTGAGACGCGAAGGATAAGTAGGAAAAGCTGGAAATTAGTCAGTATTAACTATTAACTCTATTAACTTTGACAAAACCTTATGACTATATTATTTGTGTGTGCATGTGTGTGTGTGTGTGTGTGTGTGTGTGTGTGTGTGCGTGTGTTGGGAGTGTGTGTTTGTATATATAATTGCATCTCACATATTCAATTCAATTCAATTCAAACAACTTTATTTATCCCCTAGTGGCAATTCAAAAGCTCACTGAGTATTTAATATATAGACACATGATAAATAAAAAATTAAAACATTTTCAACTAATTTGCATCTCACAATTAATATAACCAACATTCAGTGCCGCTGCAGGGACTAGTGGTGTTAAGGTTGTGTACATAGACGTGTCTCAAGTCTGACCTCATGCAGAGGACAGATGTGTCATGCTAAGTGTAGGAAAACACTAACACAAGCATTCTTGTCAAATCTCAAAGCATGACTAGGCTTGTCTGACAGTAATGTAACGACCCTGATGCTGATGAAAATACACCTTAAACCCCTCTGAGTTGAACCAAATAGTACCTTGGCACAAACAATGTACAGAGGATGATTTCTTTCATTTACAAAAAAAATAAAATAAAAATGCCTGTTACTCTTTTACCTCTTTAAACAAACGTCATCTTTGACCCAGCAGCATGTCATGCAGCAAATCATTTGTATTTATTTATTTTATTTTATTTCTTTTTTTCATAGTATGTACTGATCCTTAGTTTATTTCTATCAAATCTTTATTTGATCGAGCAAAAATACGATCTGTAAAATATTTTATGTTGAGCTTTTCCTCTCAATCTGCTTCAGAGGAGTGACACCGTGTCAGACAGATGATGGTTATAATGGGAGTGCTTTAAGTAGCTCTAAGGTGAGGGCCATAATTATGATTAAAATAAAGAAACAAACAACCACATATCGTATGGTATTTTTTTATTCATATAAAATGACACAATGATTAATAAAGTGCATTCCTAGTTCACTTACCAAGCAGAAATAATGTAAAAGACGGTCACAACATTACAGTCACATTATTTAACTGTCGTGCCAGATTACTATCCAAAGCTATGATATCATTAGATTATCCAAATTAATTTAAAAAAAAACAACAACAAAAAAAACCAACTTGAACTCATTGACTTTGAATTTTTGCTGGGGTCACATTAAAAATGAAGCAAAGCAGTGATTTAAAAAAAAAAAAGAAAAGTAAAGATATACTGTGTTTCATATGAAACTTATATCTAGATTCATTTAGCTTGTATTTACCTGTTTGTATTCAGATCACATTTAGGAACAATAATAAATAATTTTTATACAAGTATAGCATAAAGAATCTTAAAAATTGTTAATAACGTACATCACTATTTGATGTCTTTCCCATTATATGTTTCTTCGTATTCTGCTCTGGCCTTAACAAAATTATATAACATTTTGGCAGAAAAATGCAGAAAAGTAGTCCGTAGCTGGAGGCCAGAATAGCAAATATTTCCACAGCCACAGTGAACTTTCCAGGAGAGCTGACATAAGCTGGGATGAATGTGATCCACACTGCACAGAATATCAGCATGCTGAAGGTGATGAACTTAGCTTCGTTAAAATTATCGGGTAACTTTCGTGCCAAAAAAGCGAGCACGAAACATAGGAGAGCTAACACACCGATGTATCCCAGCACAGCCCAGAATCCAACAGGTGATCCCAGGGCACACTCTAGTATAATCTTCTCTTTGTAATGATTCATATTTTTAAAGGGAAAAGGAGGATTGATTGTCAGCCACAGAATGCAAATCACAACCTGGATGAGGGTGAAAGCCAGAACACTGAGTCTCTGCTGTGCAGGCCCGAACCATTTCATCACATTTCTACCTGGAAGTGTCGCCTTAAAGGCCATCAGCACCACTATTGTCTTCCCCAGAATGCAGGAGATACACAGGACGAAGGTGATGCCGAACGCTGTGTGCCTCAGCATGCAGGACCACTCAGAGGGTCGGCCGATGAAGGTCAGAGAGCACAGGAAGCACAGAGTCAAGGAGAAGAGCAGCAGGAAGCTCAGCTCAGAGTTGTTTGCCTTCACCAGTGGAGTTTCCTTATTGATTAGGAACAGAATGGCCACTATTAAAGTAAGCAGCACACCAAGCAACGTGAAAAACACGAGTATTTTACCCATAACTTCAGTGAAGGAGAGAAACTCAACGTTTTTCAGTACACATGCATCTCTGTTTTGATTGGACCAATACTCTTCAGGACACTTTTTGCAGTCAATAGAATCTGTAATTAAAAATATTTACTATTATTATGTCACATATTTACTTAACATTTAATAGTTATTAATATTGTGGCTTAATACTTTATATCCTTAAAATATAAATAAGAGACTGTACCATAGCAGACTTTAACAGGATACACAGACTGGAGCAGGTAAACAGTGTATGCAAATCACCATGATTCCCATCTGGAGTACCTGTGGTGTTGCTGATTTTCCCATCTGCACATGGAATACAGTCGTAGCAACAGACGGGCTTTCCTTTCTGAAGGGCTTTATGAGTTCCTGGATGACAGCTGTCACTGCACATGGATACAGGCAGCTGTGAGTCAGATAGAAAAAAAAGGATGTCATTTATAATTATCAAACATGTCCAGATATGTTTTACTATCAGTTAAGATATTTACGTCTTTGCTTCCTCCAGGCCACATTATAGCTTCAGTATTGAGCACAAACCTCCGTCCAGGAGGCAGCGATGCGTCATAGTAGCCCACTGGTTTAAACTGAACCGACCCATCTGATCCACGCTGCCAGTTCACCACCTCATACCTGGCCACAGCTGCTCCGGTGCTGTCAAACCACACCTTGTCCCCGTTCTTAATGGTAAAATTCACCTGTTTGAGAGACTCCACAACCTGAAAAGCAATATAAAAAAATACTGTATGTTAATATATTGATTTCCAAAACTAAGAAATAACGTTTTGTTTTTACCTGCCAGGGTGTAACCTTCACTGTCTTGTCACAGCCCTGAGTGTCTGAGCACTTTAAGATGCTGTGCAAAGAGTAAGCGACAGCATATATGGCTTTGTAGATGTTAGTGGAGTATCTCAGCTCTGCCACATCGTCATCATTATATCGCAGCTCGATTAGATCCTGGTTTTCTTTGCAACTGCCTCTATTCGTCTCCTTGCACTGAAATTCTGTCTCCCAGAAATCTTTCACTAAAAAATCCTCTAAGCCGCTGATATTGGCCTTTTGCACTGCAAAGCCCAGTGACCCTCCCAGCACACTGAAGCTGGTGGGAGTCACAAGGCTGTCAGCAGTGATCCAGGCCTCCACACCGATGAACTGTCGGCCTGTGATGTTGTTCAGACTCAGCTGCTCCAGCAGGTTGTTCATCTCTACGTGGGCCAGGAAGCCGACGATGACCCGGGCTGTGCTCTTACGGATCACTTCTACCACTTTCAGTAGTTTTTCTGGCTCTGCCCGGTGAAATTTCTCCGTATACTCCACACACACTCCTTCCTCCTGGGCTGCAGCCAGGAAGATGGCCATGCCGTTGTTGCCGTAGTCGCTGTCGCTGTTGACCGCTCCGACCCACGTCCAGCCAAAGTGCTTGACCAGCTGGGCGAGGGCTCGGCTTTGATAGAGGTCGCTGGCGATAGTTCGAAAGAAGGAGGGATACTCTTTTCTGCTGCTCAAACACTCACAGGTGGCTGAGTGGCTTATCTGAGAACACACAATAAAGAGACAGAATAAAGAGAGTCTGCATACAATACACACATTGTTGCCCACTGACATCTCTCTTACCACTGGTATTTTAAAGGGTCCCGTAGTCCTTGACAGCACAATAGTTGAAGAGGATTCAGACTCTCCAATAATAGCATGAACAGCTGACTGACCAGAGCATTTCTTTTCTAAAGTCCACTCATCACCATTCATCAGGGCCATCACTGCACGCATTGAGGATAAGGTCGAGCCACAGTTGTCATAAATACGGTATCCGACAGAAACATTGGGAAGAAGAAATGTACTTTTGTTTATTTCCTCAATGGCAAATATCATGGTCTGGGCAAATCGAAACTCCCTGAGGTTGACGCTGAGACAAGAAGGACAAAGCACAACCTTGCATTCACTGTTACAAAACTCATCAAAAAAAAAGCATTGTTGCACAGAGATCAGAATTACCTGGAACACTTGAGACGTGTTGGTTTCTCTGTAAAGACAATTGGAGGTTGTGTGATTTTGCTGTGGATGGAAAAGGCTCCTCCAATCATGACATCTCCCTCTTTAGACATCAGAGGGAACTCTGGACTCTCCAGAATCTGACAGAGAGGAGCCTCCTCATCCTGCTCTGTTTTAAATGCCAGCAGGAGCCCCACGAAAAGCAGGCCTGTTATCACCGGTGGCATTTTCTGCTCACGGGAAGAGCCACCCGGACCGGGGTCAAAGAGGACCTAAACGTGACGTTTTATCATCTTGGAAGATGGTGGGGCTCACAGGCATCCAACCAATCAGAGATAACAAAGATAGGACAGCCTTGATTGTGCTTTGCAATAACATTATTATAACATTATTTTTTGCCTTAGTCACAAATATGGAGCAGTGTTGCAGATTAAACTGTCGAACACTATGTAAATTGAAAAGATCCATTCCTGCAAAAACAAAATACATATCAGTGCATCATAATATAACACAAAAGTGCCACTCTGTATAATTGGTACCTTTACTTTGGGTGCTTTTAGGTTCTATCAGGTTTGTTTGTTTAAAAATTTACAACTTTAACTTAAAAAATAATGCAAAAACATACCTTTAACTTACATGTTTCTAATTATTAGACAGCTTTTGCTTTCAGTAATTACAATATTTCTGTATTCCACAATTCCCACACTTTGTTAAATTTACACACAGTATTTATGTACATTTTTAGTTATCCCAGCTTTTGCTCTCTGTGTTATATATATTGACTAACACATCCACCACGTCACTACATACAGATATTGCATATTATTGAACAGTAGATCTACATGTTTGGAAATTGTTGAACTTATGGGGAAGATGGCTCAACCTTCATCCTGTAGACCCCAGAGGTCGACTTTTTGTTCTTGTCTCAGAAAGATTTCATTGTATCATTTCAATTTTTCATCGTCAATCATGTTGATCTTCATGATTTTATATCACTGTTTTCTACGTTTGTTTTAATTAATGCCTTTTAGGAATAGCAATGTAATTAATTCAGGGGTCATGCAAATTAACATATTTTTCCTAAAGTAATGCTGTGACTTTTTATAATACAATTAGGTGCATAACTAATAATGGTTTGAGAGGAAAAAAAGATAATAATTTGCTCAAAAAGTTGTGTCTTTCAGTAGTTTATTCTGGGGCAGCCTGGTTTTTGCATGTTTCATATGTAGGTAAGATGAGGGTTAAAGGTTGCACAAATGTATTACCCACAAAATCTTAGTTAATGTGTTTTACATGGAGTCACAAATGTCAGTTAGACAGATAGCATCTGTTTGTGTTGATATTTCTTATATTCTATCATTTTGTTCCTTGTTTCAGAGGAGACTGTACCAGTCATGAAGCCTGTAAAAGCAGAAACTGTACATATAACAAATATATATTTCCATACACACAATGAGCATTGTTGGCCATAATGTAACACTAAATGCTTTTGGCACATTTTAATTTCTCCTATTTTACTCGATATGTCACATCATTTTTAGAGAATTTTGCATTTGGATAAGGGAATTAAAGTTACACTTTTGACAACAGATCACAATAAACAATTTGACACACCTTATTGAGCAAAACATTCACCCATGTGAGATTTAATTTGGTGTTATTGTTGTTTTCCAGTCAAAGGGATGCTTATTAGTCAGCTGTGCCGGTGCCTCTTAGGCCCTTTTTAATTAGAAAAGAAATTGTTTGTGTGTTTGTGTAGCGATGCCTGTTAGTTTATGAAACACTTGAAATTCTCTGTTGGTTTTGTCTTTTGGGAGCTGATTTAGTTAGAACAAGTTGAAGTTCAGGTGCCTTAGGCCTGACCATGACTTACACCTCAGGCATTTCCCCATCACAAGCACACTAATGAACTAACCAACTCCCTGGAGAGGTCACACTGTCTCCAGCCTGCCACAGCCTCTGCTTATCCTGGAAAGTTCCCTTCAGGGCTGTTGCATCATGATCCCCTTTAGACCTGCACTGGGGGACCTGTTGCCTTTCTCAAGATTGTGCCCTGGAGCTCAAAGTTTGACACTTGACCATGAAGATAGATTCTGAATGCAACAAACTGGAAAAAAGATAGTCACAGATTTTAAGTTTAGATGCTTGTGTTGTCTTTAGAAAAGTAATGTGATAAACGCTTGATAAGAGGCATCTAATGAGATGTCACTTTAGATCAGTTTCTAAAGCAGATTATACAATAAAGGCATCCCAATAACCTCACAATATATAATTGTATTATAAATACAATTGAACATGGCTGAACACTTAATAAAATCAGAATTTAAAAGGAAAAAAAAGGCTCGACTCTGAGGCCAATGTATTCATCTATTATTGCCCTTCATGTTGAGTGCATTAGCACATTAACGATCAGTGTTAAGGTCTTTGTACTGGCCAGGCAAGTTCTTCATACTATACAGACATTATGCAGAACAATATTGTCATTTTAAAAGAGGTGCTGTAGCAGTTGCCAAGAAATCCCCCCCCAAAAAAAAACATTGTAGAGAAGCTGAATATACAGACAAGTGACAAATCAAAGAAGAAAAACAACAATTTGGGATTCTTCCACATAGATGCGCTGCATGGTAAAATTAAGCAATCAAAATCCACTTGTGTTCTGTGGCAGGTGTAAAATTGTGAGTAGACCCAGTTGATTCTTGTTTTGCATCAAAAAGGCAAGAGTGACATAGAACGAGGGTTAACTGTTTGCATGGATAGCTGGACCTTAGGTCACAAAGGCTACTCAATAGCAATGACTAAAGAGACTTCTGCATTTAGCTCTGATTGGAAAGAAACAGACTTGGAAACTGTGGTCGACCTTGTGGTGACCATGACACTCAAGCAATAGCACTATATTTAATAAACTGCACAGCGACTCTTCTGAAGGCGCAGGACATGAATAGAACAGTATGTTAACGATTACACAAGGTCAGTATAGTCAGGTTATACAGAGGTAAACACGAGTGAAATGTTCAGGTACAGTCCAGCCTGAACCCTTGACCCCCAAAAGAAAAAGAACCAAGGGCCCCGGTAAGGGGGGGGCAATTTTTTTTTGGCAAGGCCTGGGGTCAACTGGCCCCCTAAAAGAAAAGGGCAACGCAAAACCTTTTTTTTTTTCTCCTCCTGAATGACCACCTTTATCCTCTGATGAAACTTTTCTATCCTGATAAAAGTGTTCTCTTCCAGTGTGCCCCCACACGTGGGGTCACTGAATGGTTTGATGAAAATGTTGTGAATCATAAGATGTGGCCCTCACAGTCACCAGATCACAACCCGGCTGAACATCTATTGAAGGTTTTGGACTGATGTGTTAAACTTTGCTCTCCGCTACCATCATAAAAACATCAAATGAGAGCAAATCTTTCAGAAAAATGGTGTTTATCCCTCCAGCAAGAGGAAGTAAAGCTGGTCTGGTGACATGCTGTGACCCAACACCTTACGAACACACTGTTGGGGTTTCATTTAATCTGAAACTCTTTTGTACATGTATGGAGAGAAAGAAATGTACGGGGGGGGAAAAAAAAGATGGACATGCTTTAGGGCAATGAAAAATCAACACAATGATTTAAAATGATGTGACGATAATACTGCACAGGAAACATATGAGATAGCTGCAACACCACATGTTCATGGTGGCATCCAAACTAGTTGGCAAGCAAGCAGAGAAATCAAAATAACTACAATCAGTAAAATGATTGACAAGTCCAGTTTCCACCACTCTGAGTGGCTTCTGCTGGATAAAAGAGCTAAATATGATAGTTAACCTTGTGAATACAGTTTTGTCGTTGCAAAATGTTCAATATAATAACAGACACACACACAATCACACACCAGTCTTTTCTTAGTGAACTATAAGCATAGCCATGCCATGGAGAATGATGCCACCTTCTGGCATTACCGTGCCATTGATGGTAGCTGTAATATTGACATAAGTTAGAGTGCACATGTTGCTGCTGCTGTTGTCTTTGTAATAGTACAATGAACAAGTACAACAACAAGAATTCCTTTTAATATTATTATTATGAAGTAGAAAATAACAGAAATAGTTTATGTCAACACAATGACAACTCTAAAAGGTATAAAGTAAGACAATCAAACAAAAAACTATAAAGGGACAAAAACAAGTGTAAACATGCATCTAAATATGAATGCATGTCAGTGCATAAGATAAAAGGAATATAACAAAATGTAATGAAACAAAGGGATAATCAAAATGAAAAGATAATAGAGTAAGACGAGCAAGACAGCGTGAGATTTAATACAACTTTGAAATCACATCCAAAGCTTAACCTGAAGCAGTCGAGGCAGATTAAATGTGAAATGTTAATGTGTTCAGTGGGCCTTGCTGCTCTTTTTAAAACCAGTGGGGTGATATTAAACTGACCACAGTGCATTATGGGAAAAAAAAGTCCAGCTGAAGAGTAGCAAACAACAGTTGTTGAGTGGGAGTAGGTGAGCGGCATCTTGCTGTGCTGGAAATGCAAACTACAGATATAAGTTTTCTGTCAGGGTAGTTTAGCTTAAATCAATAATGTTATAACTGAGTCTTCCATGTAGAACCAGAGAAAACTCTGACTGTTGCTTGTTGTATCTGAATATGTTCTTTGTTTAAAGTAAGGTAAAGCCTTATAATAATGTATTTGATCACAGCTGGTCAAAGAGTTCATTTGGTTCCTGGTATTAATTATACAGAATGTGTCCTCAGTAGGTTTTTAAAGAAAAGGTCACTGTATATCAGGTGACTGCAGTTTCTATTCTATGCACAGCCTTAACAGGGACTCAGAAATGTTCATAAACCTCACAATGCTTCGGAAATCAAAGGGTGACCTTCAGCAATACGAAGAAACCTCATCTGATGTGAAGTACCACTTCAGACTCCCAGAGGGAGTGAAGTCCATGGAGTGCTTTGTTTGCCAAAACCCAGCAGAACCAGGAGGACTCGGTTAAGGTCATCTTTTGTTGGAAAGTCTTTTCATTCTGCTCTGGCTGTCTGATGGACACCCGGAGAGGCCCACGAGCCCCAGTGTCTCTTACTAAACATGTAATTTATCAAGGAATTGCTGATGATTTGGAGGTGCTTTTGCAGAGACTATAACCAGGCAGATTAATCTCTCTAAAGGACTGATTAATTTAATAGCATATTGTATAAGGGGGCACGTACAGAAAAATCTGTTCAGACTCAACTATAATGACCAAGTGCAATTATGTGTTTGATTAAGCCAAATTAAATTACATCCAAACGGTGGATGGAGGAACATCCAGACTCTATCTGAGTGAAAACCGTTGTGATTTAGCAGAAATTAGAGTTACAACTCATTGAATGCTGCCAGGTTGTTTGAATTCTGTTGCCAGAAATGGGAGGAAGTCAGCCAGAAGGACTGTGGAGATGAAAAATAATCAAGGTTTCTTCATCCAAAAATATAATGCACAGTCCTTGCCAACATGATGAACTTTAAATACGTAGGTCTCTTCTGGAGAAATATAATTTCTGAGTTATTATGACATTACAGCGACATTAAATGCTTTGGTAGGCTGCACTTGTTTAGTTGTAAAGAGTGTGAAATTTTTAATGTTAAATCTTCATCGCTTAAAATACTATTTGATTTTTTTTTCCTTTTATGTTTTCTTTTGTTCTGCGATTACATTGACAAGCTTTTAAATGAACACCTCAAATGGATTTCTTTATAGCACTCAGTATGTGTTAAAAAAGGCTCTGACAGGCCAGATTGTTACACTAAACCTACAGATTTTTTCTTCTCTCCATCATCAAACTAATTATCTGAGGGACTAATAATACTTCTGTAGTCTCGCTTATTATCATGTGCGCTTTGTTTTGAAGGAGGCGAGATCCACTTCAATTAAACAGCTCAGAATTAATTAATTTCCAGCACAGCACCTGGTGAGCTGCTGTTTCATAGCCTCGGGCCCAAATGTCATCCGTCTTGTCGGAAACACTTACTTGTCGTTGCTTGCCCAGCTGTCCCCCTGGTCCCCACCTCCTCAGCCCTTCTGGGCAAAAGGTAAATTGGCAGGTTTGGGATGATGTCATAACGTTGCCTCCCTCTTCATGATATGCACAAAAACAAGTTTAAGTGCTTCCCAGGTGTGTGTTTGCTTCGGTGCGTGTTGTTATTCGGAACTAATTCTGATCACTTACGGTTCACGGGTTACTTTCCTAATGGACAAGTTCACAAACAAGTCACACACAAACATACCTCCTCCTCGTGGGGCAAGTCTAAAAAATATCTGTGTGTTTGTTTAATACATTTAATATCATGTGAATAACAATCTGATGTATTTTTAAATTGATCAAAAAATGGTATTTGTATTGTAGCCGGCATCTATCAAATGCTTAAGAGCAAATTAGTCCTGAGGGGTTTGTCATTGGGTTTTCTACACTGATTGCACTGTTTGATTTCTTTAGTTGAAAAAATAGTCTAATATTAACCTTAAGCAGCTTCAGGCTGTAAGAGTAAGAGACTATACAGTGGCAGTAAGAGGTTAATTCAGCATTTTCTAAAAAGACAAAACACGTCTGTGGTAGTCCTTCAGCTGAAGGTGGATTGCCCTCGGCACTCACATTACAAAACAAATTTATTTTTCTATTTTTTTATTTATTTTCTTGATGGTGCAGTTTTATATTATCACCTGTTTTTGCTCTTCACACTTTGAAAAACCTCCAAACAGGCACTTCAATGCTGCAGCTTTAAAACATTAGAACATACAGGCCGTCCTTCAGTGTCAATGTTTTTTGTTTTTTGTTTTTTGAACCATAAATACTTTGTGAGTCATGCTCCAAATTTTTAAAAACGAACTTCACCACATAAAGTGTAAAACTTAGACAACACCGAAACAGTACGTGTGCATTGTTCAAGGATGCTCCTTTAACCTCAATGTATTTTAAAGCATGAGCAAAGAAAACAGTCTTCCAAGAAACTTAGGCCGATGCATTTGGGGGAAACTGGGAAACTTCAACTAATAACTGAGGCAGATGCATTGCTAATAAGTGGCCATGTATGCATGATTAGACTAATGGATGTGTTTTCCTTCTATGGACAATGAATAGAGTTTAATTCAAATGTAAGGGTAAGGATGCAACATCAAGTCAGTTGAGGGGAATAAAAGAAATCAGTAAAATCTATGTGAAATCCAAACCTTAAGCTCTTCTACTTTTTATGCAGCTACCAACTTCCGTGAACTTACAACACCTTGAGTTGTCTCGACTGAAAACATCCTTTTAAGTTACGAATTTTGAGACTATTTGTCCTGTTTGATGGGGGAGTAGATTTCAGAAGAGAAAACACACGCAGAGAGAAAATGAAATATTATTCAGCAACAGAACCTTGTCATATTGGAACCAGGGATGTCAAGATTACATGATGTATGAGTTAACCAGCAGAAAACCACAATATCCCTCTTAACCCGTGACATCCTCAAGGTCCCTGCACTCGTAAAAGGACGCATCTGCCATAGAAACACAACCTGCACCGTTTTTCAAAGGTTGCAAAGTGTAGTGTGTTCAATGAGGAGGCCACACTGTGATGACAGTCATTGTAAAATGGATGTAGCAGTTATTGTGCTTCATTTCTGTTTGGTAAAGTTCCAGTTCAAACTTTATAGAAAAGTTTCACTGATTTATTGTATGTTTTTGCAATTTTGATTAGCTGAAAGTAAGAAAAAAAAATTTAAATCTGGAATTCTGTAGATCTCCCCTTGTTATGGCCTTGTGATATGGACATGGATACTTATTGCATTTCAAAATTCTCCCAAGAATCTCTGATCCAAACAGCCCAAGGTTGTTCATCTTACAGGCCTTACAGGTGGAGAGCTGCTCCTGACTGAATTCTGTGATGTATTTTTCCAGGCGGAAATTTAAAAAAAATAAATAAATAAAAAATAGCCTCGGGGTTAAGGCAATTTTGTTGGAGAAAGTATAGCGATACTAAAAAAGTTTTCTGAATGCACAACAGTAGAGCAATCTTCATTCTCTGTCACACTCTGAGCATTAAGAAGAGACGCTGGTACCTACCGCTTTCCATAAGTCACACTAATAAGCAGGGCAGGTGGGGGAGACGCAACTGCTGGTCATACTTCAACAAAGATTCTGGCTCCGCTGCAGGTATCTGTACCCCACCACGCTCACCCTGCGCCTTATTTCAGCAAGATGTGAAGAGGAGAGAAGTGACATCACATGGCTCCTAATCTAATCTTCCAACAGCACAGATCCAAAAGAAGCCTCTGAGAAAGAAAAACACAACAACGCAAACCTGCAAAACAACCTGAAAGGCATGGACAGTTAACGAAGCACCACATACGTAGATCTCACAACAACAGGTGTGTGTCGAATGTGGCTGATGTGGAAACATGGAGCGGCGAGGAGTTAAAAATATCCCTATGTGTGTGTGGAGTTGAAGAAGACACCAAACAAGCCTAAATAAAAGAAATGAACGGAAAAACAAGACAAAAACTGCAGCACACATGTTTGTTACCACTGAGCGGATCCATAAAACCAATCATACGTCTAGGAGAGCGTGCTCAAACGGGAAGTGGAGGAACAGTAATTCACAGAGGTGTAAAATGTCACTGTGTAGCCGATGGCCACGTTTCCGGTTTGATCAAAAAGCCTTCCTTACTGTGGACACCTTTCCTTCATTTTCCGATTGCTGTGACTCACACAGACCGCCCTTCAAGGGTTGATAACATACAACAATATTTTATTCATATTACTTACCAAGGTTCCAAAAGCTTTAGAGATCACACAAATCATTCATGTAAAACTAGAATACAAACACTAAGCAGTCATATTTAAATTAGCATTGACAAAACCAATGAAAAGAATAACTACAAGAATCAAATGAAACCAGGATAAGTCCACACAAAAAAAAAATACATTTTGAGCTTTAATTTGAAAGAAGCCCTTGACTCAGCCCACCGTATTTCCTCGGGCAGGGTATTCCAGAGCCTCGGGGCTGTTATTTTAAAAGCTCTCTCCTGCTTCGTCTTTAGCCGAGAGCAGATAGAAGGCTCCTGTCCGAGGATCTCAAAATACGAGGAGGGTTGTAGGGGGATAAAAGATCTGAGATATACCAGGCAGCCAGACCATGTCGCGCCTTGTACGTAATTAAAAGAACCTTGAAATTGATTCTAAAATTTACTGGAAGCTAGTAAAAAAAAAAAAAGGAGACTAAACTTGGGGTGATGTGTTCAAACTTATTTACTCCGGTTAAGAGTGTGATGGGTGTAGTCTACTTCATTGCTCTCCCTCCTTGCGGGAAGAGTTTCAGGAGATGATGATGTGCCACAGACCTCTCACCACTGAAAACAGAGAGAAGTTTACAACACTGAACCCAGCTTTTTTTCCCCTTATATCTCTTTGAACAGCTTTCTTTTTATTTATTATTATTTTGATTGAAGGTTCACCCTAATCCGACAGAGTCTAAGTGTGTGTATAAAAATTTGCTTCTCTCTTCTCGGGCTAGATAGGATCTGTAATCCATCCCATATTCTTCGTCCTCAAAACTGGACGTGACTGTAATACCTATGCAAGAGACACATGCAAATCACATCCGAACCAAGCAGTGATTCCATATTTCTGAGCTCCTCATTCCTGCATACATCCTGCGAAGTAAAGCTCTTTTTACAACTTGTACCTGTAGCTCATATATAAAGGTGAATAGGTCAGTAGAGCGAACAACAGACACAGCGCTCCCCACACTCAAACAGAATTATGGAAGACCCCCACCATCCTATCAATGGATCGTCTGAGTTGCTACGCTCCGGCTGGCACCTGCGCAACATCAAGGCAGACACAGAGAGACCTGGAAAAAACTTCTTCCTTCATGCTGTCAAGACTGTGAACTCTGACCTTAAGTTTTAAATCCAAACAATAGCATCTCACCTGTCAGCTACAGCACATAAGATGAATGTAAATGGATGAATAACATATACGTGTATGCATACCCACACGTGCCTCCAATGCAAAATATACTCAGCATACATGACTACACTCTTGCATAATGTACATTTTAGCTTCACAATATCTACTTCCTTGTTATTTATGATTTTTTTTTCCTATTGTTTTTGAAGCATGCTCTGCTATAATGTCTTATTGCTATTGCATAGAGTTGAGAAACAGTCACTTTGCCTTTCACAGCGCAGACTGTATAAGCATGTGACAAATAGAAGCTCTTGAATCTTGAAGGAAAATATCAGTATGCGCTGTGGACTGACTGGTAAATCAAGAGTTTAGTTCACGTTTTGCCTACTTACAGCTTCCATATTACTGCTGCCACAGCCCCACTCTGTTTGTCTAAGAAACTTTGACTACGACTTGTGAACAAGCCCTCAAGTTAACTTAAAGTCCTTCACATGGGCCAGCGACTCACTCCGAAACCCAAGAGAGCAACGCGCCGTTTTCAACACAGCCTTATACTTGGAGGAACTGACCCTCATCCCAACTCCTTCACACTCTGCTGGAAGCCATTCTACTGAATACTGGAAGTCAGGGTACAATGATTGAGTAATTCAGGCCATGAAAATCCTAACCAGAGTCAGTGACAAGGAACAACTCTGGTCGAGTCCAACATCCTCTGAGAATGTGTTTGACTCACTGACAAGCGTGTGGATCGCTCTTGGTTCGGTTACGTAATGAGAGAATGCTGGTATCCCGCGTTTCCACATACTCCCCACCAGAAACCCCAGGAGACAAAGTCATGACCTACAGAACACATGCAGGTGAGATGGTCAGACTCCCAAGACTCGTCCAGTATCCTTGCAAAGGTAAACTGTTTGCACACTGTTCCACAACCAGGACAGACTTTGCTTTGCTACTCCTAAAAGTTCAACAATCGATATGAGTTTACTTTTCCAGCAACTATGACTGACGTTTTCCTCGGGAGGCTGAGAAATGTGATATCTTAATAGCTGCTGCCAGCCACCAATGTGGTCTCCCACTCCTCAGGGACCGTCCGTAGTCTTTGCTTCTGTAGCCACAGATGCTGTACTCCCTCTGGCTTCCAGGTACCTGTCTGCTGTTTCCCCTGAGTCCACCAAGCACTAAATGACTCGCTCTGTCTGATAGCCTCCTTAATAACCACAGAGATGGAATAGTCAGGTTCTTCAGAGTTCATTTTCTTTTACCGATGACCTTCCTCTGGCCATGAAGCCATCACCTTTGAACTTGGCCTACTCATATTACATGTCCCCAGCCTCAGCACTGAGGTGACTTACCTGCAAGTTAATTAAGATCTTGGTGTTAAACTTGTGCACTTGAAGCAGATGATATACCAATGAGGGTAGAGAGAGCGTTGACTCTAGAAACCAGTTGCTGGGCTGAATACATGCATTACATATTCTCCTAAAACACTGAGGAATGGAACTGACTTTGCAATAGCTTTTTTCAAAACCGCAAAATTACACAAACTATTGAAGTGAAATAAACATTTCCCCTGCTTCTCTTTTCCTTCCTGCTTTTGTCTGAGTGTCTGTATTTTCTGGCATTCATTATCTGTCCGTCTATCTGTTTGCCTGAATGCCTCTATAGCATATTAACCTCTGCTTTAGCTGCACCTACTAACCATATCTCCCTTGGTGACTGAACCTATTATTCCCATCACCCATTAATGCGATTGTCTACCAATTTTTCATCTTTTAGTGTTTCTTTTCATCTATGTATTCTTGGGATGAATAGAATAAAGTCGAACACCCAGTACTCAGGGGCTTCAATTACCTTGACGCTCATATTCCTGTGAGGACAACTGTGAAGACAATTGCAATCTCATTATTCTTGACTTCTAATCAGCTTGTTTTTAGAGACAACAAAGGTGACCCTTTCCCTTGAGAGCATATGATCCTTTGAGTCTAACAGCTTGTTAAAGGCTTTACCTACAAGAAAAGAAAACTATTGCATCCTGACACAGCGGGGCGTTCTGTCTTAGGGCACTTCTGTCCTTCCTCTTTTGCGCGTCACACAGGGACATATTAAGTGAATAAGAAAACCTATATGGCCCGAGGCAGCACAACATACAGCATGTAATATTCTCTTTGCTTCACAATCTGTGGTGCTCTGTTTTGTTGCCTGAAGGGTTCGTCTTGATAATGATACACACAACACCCTAATGACTCATTAATATCAACATATTAGCCCATGGAATGATACTTCATGGATGTTTTTTTGTGAAAGAAAACCAAAAAAAATATAATAATAATAAAATCATGAGGGTTAAAAGTTGCAAAAGATTCTGGTGAAGCATCATAATTTCGACTACAAATATCTACACAACAATTATTTACTCTTACTGTAAAGTAATAATGTCTGGTAATATGCTTACATAAGATGCACATTCAAAAAAAAAAAATGCACAGCATGCATCTCTTATGAAGTTTTCATTTTGCATGAAAGCCTTAATTAAGGGGTTAAGTTAATGGAAAGTGTTAGTGTATGTGTGTGTGTGTCTGATAATGTAACTACACGTAGTGCAGTCGTGTGTGCAGCCCCAGGTGACACCGGTCCACTGTCTGCCTCCTCACATCACTGAAGGATGATTTGGGCCTAGTCAGGCGTAACACTGTAAAATGACACAGCCCGTGTCTTTCTCCATTATGTTCAAGTGCCCATTTCACTTCCCTGTTATTGTTGTTGTTGTTGTTGACTGTGAAACTGGGGGTTCGTTTTCCATTGATCAGACGCGCAGGGGGAGTTTTGTCAATCTGGCAGTTGTGATAGGGAGGCGGGTTGTATAAATACAGGCCACAGGGCAGCAGCTCTTACTTGATACTATAGGCTGGATAGTTTCTGTAGCGTTAATGCAAATAACATACAGCATTTGGAAGGTTTTTAACTTTTTTTTTTTAAAGAAAAACTGATATATGAGCTTAGGCTGATGGGATGCTTTTTAATGAACTGGCTTGATGTGAATAACAATACAACCTATACTGACATTATTTGTGATATTGCACTTTTAAATTTCTGTACATTTTGTGTTTGCTTGCTTTGTCAGCTCACGTTATTTTGCTGTTTATATGGGTCATCCAAAGACAAAATACATTTGCCACTAAGTGTATATGGTGATTTATTTTAATGAAATTATGAGCCATCTTTGGATGAGTTCAACTGAGCCCAGTCTTTCATGGAAAGGGGCCAAGCTTATGCTTTTGTGTCTCCTGTGGATTTCTCCCTCTACATCCTACCAAGACCAGAGCCTGCAATGTGAAATAATTCTCGGCGCTGTGTCCCTGCCTGTGCTGGAGCAACAGGGGGACATCGTCTTGGGGGGACTCTTCTCTCTTCATGACATGGTGGTGGAGCCCAGTCTGTCTTTCACCTCTACGCCTCCTCCGGCACAATGCACCAGGTGAGCTATTTTTAGCTGTTTTTCAAACTGCTGCACCTGCAAAACAAATTGTAATTAATCAACTGTAATCTCTGCTCGCTGCTCAAGCTTCACACGGGTATTCTCCCCTTCATCTAGATTTAATTTTCGAACGTTCCGCTGGATGCAGACTATGATCTTTGCCATCGAGGAGATCAACAGAGATGGCAAACTCCTTCCCAACATCACGCTGGGATATAAGATCTACGATTCATGCAGCACACCCCATCAGGCCCTGAAGGCTGCCATGGAGTTAATGGGAAGCGAGAAGAGTTCGGGGATTGAAGGGAAGTTGCAGAGCAAAGGCAGCTGTAATGAGACTGTACCAGTGGTGATAGGAGATGGAGGCTCTACTCAGTCTCTCGTAGTGGCTCGTTTCCTGGGAGTCTTCCATGTGCCACAGGTACTTTCTGCTAAACAACTCTTTATCACTCTTTTACTGTGGATGCAGGGTAGAGACAGTTTTTTTTTTTTTTTTTTTTAACTTGATCTTTCACTACCACAAGGGAGGGTGAGTGCTTTAGGTACTGTGAGTGAAGTCCAATTGACTCATTTAGTTATGTTTTATTGTGGGATGCTGGACGTTGTTTTCTTCCAGTAGTTCATTCACAGATTAAATTGCCTCGTGTTTTTGCAGGTCAGCTATTTCTCCAGCTGTGCCTGTCTCAGTGACAAAAAGGAGTTTCCTGCTTTTTTAAGAACTATGCCCAGCGACTTCTTCCAGGTTAGAAGCGGCAGACACTCACAATGTGCTATAACAAGTTTCCATTTGTAAAATAGCATAGATTTATTTGTGCGTATCTCTTCTTCTTTCAATCTACAGGTAGATGCACTGGTGCAACTTGTCAAGCATTTTGGATGGACTTGGGTGGGTGTGATTGCAGGAGATGACGCCTATGGCCGTGGTGGGGCAAACATCTTTGCAAAAGAGGTGGGTCACACACCCAGAAATTAAGAATTTACACATAACAAATTACCATTTTGTAGTTTTTGAGAGAGTAACTTATTAAAAATGAGGGGGAAGAATTGTCATGTTTCTGCTCTTTTGCTCTTTTAGGTTCGAAAGTTAGGCGCTTGTGTTGCCCTTCATGAGATCATCCCTAAGAACCGAGCACAAGCTGCCATTTCCTCTATCGTCTCTAACATCCGCTCTTCTCGGGCTCGAGTGATTCTTGTGTTTGCTGTGGAACAAGACGCAGCAGCATTGTTTGATGAAGCACTCAGGCATGACACTTTGTTTGGATTCTGCCAGTAATCATTAATAATCATTAATAATCATTAGTAATCATTAGTAATCATTAGTAATCATAATGTGATTAAAAACAAAAAAAAAATCAGTACCAGATTTTGATTTGTTAAGATCTTGCTGATACAGATTTAGTGAGTTTGAGTCAGTGATGAGTTTGTCACTACAAAAATGACCTCTCTGTAATTCTTGAATTCAGATGGGGGCTCACTGGGATACAGTGGCTTGCCAGTGAGGCTTGGAGCACAGCTGCCGTCCTCTCCACCCCCAGAAAATACCACCACATCCTGCAGGGTTCTATGGGATTTGCCATTCGGCGAGCACACATCCCCAGATTGCAAGACTTTCTGCTACGCTTGAATCCCTCAAGCCCAGATGCTCATGAAGATCCCTTCCTGGTGCCCTTCTGGGAAGAGGTGTTTCAATGCAGCCTGGGTGTGCGGGCTAAAGGTCAACTAAATAACGCTGAGGGTAAGCCTCCGTGCTCTGGAACAGAAGAGCTGGAGAGCATAACAAATATCTATTCAGATGTGTCACAGCTAAGGATTTCTTACAATGTCTATAAAGCTGTGTATGCCATTGCCCACGCACTGAAAGCTATGAGAAGCTGTGTGAAAGGAAAAGGACCCTTTCCTCAGCAGGCTTGTCCAGATACAGACAATATACAGCCATGGCAGGTACTGTGAATTACTTCACTTAGATTATCAAAAATGACTTTATTACAAGATGATCATATGCACTTTCTTCCCTTTAGCTTCTTCATTACATAAAACAGGTGGCACATTTGAACTCATTTGGTGATGAAATCAAATTTGATGAGAACGGCGACCCTGCAGCCATGTATGACCTGGTTAACTGGCAGCTCAGACCAAACGGAGGAATGGAATTTGTCACTATTGGCAAATTTGATGAGACGACCGCAGCTGAAAGCCAAAAACTTCAAATCCAAGAGCATAGCATTTTGTGGAACGGCAACAAAACCAAAGTAGGGATCTCAAGTGCTCAAAACAATATTTCGTGAACTGCAATTTGTGCGTTAATGTTTTCATTACGTGACCGGTGTAGTTTGTGTTTCCTCTTTTGCTCAGGTTCCCTTGTCAGTATGCAGCAACATTTGTCCCCCAGGTACCCGGAAGGCAATCAGACCTAACTTCCCTGTCTGCTGCCATGATTGTGTGGTTTGTACAGCTGGGGAGATTAGCAATCAGACTGGTGAGGGAAGGCCATTTGGACACATTATATTTCAGAATCCTGCCTATAGTTGCAGCAGAAAAGCCACAGTGTTTCAGCTAAAGCCCTCTTGTCTTCCTTTTAGACGCCATAGAGTGTGTGCGATGCCTACCAGAGTTCTGGTCCAATGCTGAGAGGACTGTTTGCATCCCCAAACAGCTGGAGTTCCTCTCCTTTAGTGATGCTATTGGCATTACTGTGACGGCTATTTCCCTCATTGGCTCCCTCATCACCTGCGTTGTGGCCTTTATATTCTCCTGTCACAGAACCACCCCCATCGTAAGGGCCAACAACTCGGAGCTGAGCTTCCTGCTGCTCTTCTCCTTGACTCTGTGCTTCCTGTGCTCTCTGACCTTCGTCGGTCGGCCCTCTGAGTGGTCCTGCATGCTGCGACACACAGCGTTCGGCATCACCTTTGTCCTCTGTATCTCTTGCATTCTGGGGAAAACAATAGTGGTGTTAATTGCCTTCAAGGCTACGCTCCCAGGCAGTAATGTCATGAAATGGTTTGGTCCTGCACAGCAGAAGGCAATAATTGCCTTTTGTACACTTGTCCAGGTAAAGACTTCTGGCTTTTCACATGCTTTGATTATTCAGGGAGCATTTGTTGGCACATTCAAATGAGACATGTTTCTTTTCATGCAGGTCATCATTTGTACAGTGTGGCTGGTTGTTGCTCCTCCGACTCCACGCAAACGGATGCCACGTGAGAGCGCTATTGTGATTCTCTTGTGTGACGAAGGTTCACGCATAGCATTTGCTCTTGTGCTGGGCTACATCGGCTTGCTGGCCTGCCTCTGTCTTCTCTTGGCCTTTCTGGCGAGGAAACTTCCAGACAACTTCAACGAGGCCAGACTCATCACCTTCAGTATGCTCATTTTTTGTGCCGTGTGGGTTGCATTCATTCCCGCCTACATAAGCTCTCCAGGGAAGTACTCCACAGTTACAGAGGTGTTTGCCATTTTGGCCTCCAGCTATGGACTGCTGGGATGCATTTTCGCCCCAAAGTGCTACATAATCCTACTTAGACCAGAGAAGAACACGAGGAAATACCTCATGTCCAAAGCTGCCAATGACAAATTTTAGGAGTTCATGTTATGCATGTTTTATTTGATGACACTCTTTTACAGGTGATTAAAAACCAATGAAAAAAACTCTGAAGTGTGGACTGTTATGGGGGGAAATATACATTCAAGTGGTGTCAAAGAAACTTTACCACCAGATGGTAGTAGTGTGCTGTCAATACTATCTTATGTCATTTATCATATCCCGCCAGGAAATACATAACCATGCTGTCACATACTTTTATTCTTATAAATAACTTTCTCCACTGTCTCCACAGCAGCAAGCCAATTCCTATTCCCTAAAATGTCAACACAAATCCTGGTCATGCAGTATACAGTATGCAGAATTGTGAACTTTTTTTCTTTTTTTTTTCTGAATCAATGGCTTTTTCTTCCGCCTACGTGTATGACACCCGCATGACACCTTCCGTGGAAATGTGAAGGACAGCTCAGCGCTGGATTTGGCAGCAGCGTTCATGCTGATTTGACCTGAGATAGAATGATGAGGCCCAGAGTTTCTGAGGTATGCTCTGTAGAAATCCCAGCTGTCATTGGTTAATTAAATCCTCATACTCCAGAGGCCTTTACATATAAACATCACGCCTGGCTGTTCCCTACAATAACAAACTAAAACGTTAGACATTTTCCTGGCTCCCCCAGCTGCTCTCAGGCTAACATTGATTATCCAGCACTGATTGATCTGTTGTTCCTCCCAGGGCAGAAGAATACATCGGGAGACGGAGAGATGGTGTGTCTCAGACGTCCATCAGGGACAGGCGGGAGGAACAGGGAGGTGGGAGTGGCAGATGGTGGAAAGTGTTTTATTGACCCTGTATTACTTAATTTACATTTATTTCAAACCTTGATTCTACTTGTTCTTTGCGTTTGTATCCCTTGTCTGGCTATCTCTGCAGCACTGCAAATTTCAATAAGCGTAAGGCAGCGGATTGATTTCTCTTCATAGCCTGCCGCCTGTCTGATTAATTTCAAACCATAATCTTTAAAATCACAGCACTATTTGCTTGATTTAATTAAGGAAACCAGAATAGATCATCTCCATTTGAGGGTTAAATAATTAATTTGGTCTGAATGAGAAAACACTGTGCTGTAATTTCCTCAATAAAATGAATGAGTCATAAAATTACAGGCACACGGACTTAAAAGGGAGGTTTGTCATGGCTGTGAAAATATATATTTAAAGATGAATGGCGTGTGGAGAATACAAAAGTCTAAAACTGATTGAAATCTATTCCTCGACATGTTGATTTATAAAGGTTATTGGAACGCGACAGTGCAGGTTTGCTGAGAGTGTGTAATAAGAGCAAGCTTCTTTTTACACACAGTTATTGAATCAATCTTGTCATTAGTGAGTCTTTTTACGAGGCAAATGCAGAGCAGATGTTTACCAAATGACCAGAGAGAATACGCGCTAAATTAAAAAAAACCTGTGCCATGAATATGAAGTGGTGATAATATCCTGACGGAAAACAAAAGGAATCATCACCACAGATCGAGCTAAAGATATAAGTGTGGACGAAAATCCCACAAACAGCTGACACTAAATCCCAGCAACCCAGTAAATATCAATTTGTCGAAGCCTGTAATACGCGGTTTGTTTTGGTATGGTCAAAAGTGTTGCTTCGACTTAATTGACTGTTTTGGGGAAGCTGTCTGTAGATTTCTGAAGCAAATATTCCACTAAGTGTCTTTTAGTTGAACAGTTGACAATCCGCCTGTGACTTCTGCCTGACAATTATGCTACTTGAGATGTTTCCTCCCACCTAATTCTGAAGTGTTTTGCAACTAACACCAGCAATTCGGGAGGCAGATCACAATTACAAAAGCGGCAATTAGCATTATGTGTCAGTTTTAGTCTGACAAGCACCATTTTTATGACTCATCAAGGGAACATAACTGGCAGAGGTAAAACAAGGTCAGATATCTCTTGCATGGCGGCAGTCAGAAATACTGAAAAATTATAAAAATAGGCCAATGTGAAAGGTCTCAAAAAAATGAAGATAGTGTATGCATAATACAGGAGGACGAATTAGCAAAAGGGAAAGCTATTTAGAATGAAACCTTTACCAGACATTGGGGAGATACAAATAAGTGGATATCCCTTTAAAACCAATACAAACTCCTTCAACAGGCTGGGACAGGGGCTATTTAGTGCAGATGTAGAGCTGCTGCATTTTATGGTGAGTTTCAGTTTTGTGCCATTGTTACCGATAACAGCAGCGGAGGATGAATTGCATTACAGAAAACTATTTTAAAGAAGTAAGAAACAGCAGGGAATCTTTTTTTTGCAGAGATCCTGAGTTGAGTAAATGCACAGATTTTTATGTTGACCTAAATTTTCTTTTCAGGATGATGGTGTCTTTTACCTTAATCCTGGCTTCTTCTTCTTCTTCTACTTTTTTTCCTGCCATTCTTACCTACCTCTTGATGCCAACTTTTTCCAGGTAGTTTTTCTCTCTATTATCTATTTTGTAGTGAGAGCAGGAGTCACAGTGGAGATGGGCACCATAGAAACTGCAGCAGAAACTAATGGTCTCTGCCGTAATAGCACCATTCACAGGAGCCCACATGGTTGCCTCCATTATATAGGACACCAAATGATTAGAAGGGTTCGAAAAATCCTCTGAAATTGAAGTGGCAACAGAGATGACGTCTTTTTTTGGGGGGTATGGTGTGAGTCACTGTGTTATTCTAATTAGGTGCCTGATTCACTTTTTTTTTTTTTTTGGGGCGTTCTAAAATGGGAGGACAGGCAAGAAATGTGTTGACAGAATGCAATCGAGAGACAGGAATATGTACAGGGTTTCTCACGCTGAGGAATATGTGCGAGGGAAAACAATTCTCTGTCTGATGAGGGAGTGTTTATGATGGGCTGTCATCGGGGAAGCACCACACTGACTCATGAGCTGATACTATGATGAAATGCTCAGTTTTTGTACATATGCAGATTTTTTTCTTTTTTTTTTGCTGCAGTACATTTAAAATGCAGCGTTTGATAGCGTGGATCCAGTTCTGGTCAGGGGGCACAAGGACGAAAAAAAAGTGACAAATGAAGAATATTAAATATATATTGAACAAAAATAGAAATTCAGCATGTAATGTTTTATTAAATTCTATTTCTTCTTGAGAGGAACAAGTGTTTGTTGCTCTGACAAACAGCATCTCTACAACAGAATGGAAACTATGAAGCAACCAAGTGTGCACGATACTGGTAATGATAATGGACAGACCCAGAGTGGGGTCATAGACCAGAAATCACAAGTCAGTAATGAATCACTCATCTGTGGAGTTAATGGGGTTGTTGATGCTGGCTTGTAGATTGTTGTTCCACTCCTTCTGAAGGACTTGGCAAAGTTGGTGGACATGTTGTTGGACACGTCCATCCAAAGCATCATGTGGATCATTGTCTGTCATAACATGCTGTCTGAATCTATTTCTTGGACGACAAATGGTGGGGCGGAGGACATCAAAGTGCCTGGCTACGGCCCTGACTGACATGCCAGCATCCAGCAATGCCAACAGCCCGTCCTCATCTTTCTCTTGTCATCTGTGGCATCGTGTCATTTGAATAAAGCTGCATTTTAAGGGGGTCTTTTGTAGCCACTGGTCAAAGAGCTGTTTGTGTACTACACAGGCTACGAGTGTAATTCATTTTGAGTATCCTTTTTTGTTTGGTTTTGCTAGCTGTGAATGTTTCATGATCAACGGTATATGGCTCTCAGAAGTTGGTGCTTCCCTATCGATCGTTCTGCTATCTGGGCATCAGGTGTTTTTTAAGTGTTTTTTTCAGAATAATAATAACACTTCGCTGTGAAGAAGCAGAACAGAAAGCCATGACTTGAAGGCAGGATGGCAAAGATCTGTTTACTTCCCAGGAGAGATAATGCAGGCTGGAACAAAGGCCGCCCAGACTGCACAGCAGATCAGCATACTGAAGTTGATGTGGAATCATTAAAGTTATCAGAAAGTTTCCTCTCTACAAAGGCCAGCAGAAGGCAGAGACAGGCCAGCAGGCCAGGAATGATCTTAGTTTCCCAGTTGTCCATGATGTCTTTTTCTGCAGGCTGAGGAGGAGCCCGGGTCAGCCACAGCGCACAGATCAGCACCTGGGAAAATACGGCTGAGTCAGGAAACGGAGAGGAAGAAGTGTTTAGAATATGAAGGGAAATGACTGAAGCAGCCCTCGTATTAGGAAGTTTAAATCGTGAACAGAAAGCAGTTCACAACTTCAGTGGCCTTCACAACAACGCTGAATCTAAATGAACCTCATGGTGTGAAAAGCAGAATATCACACATGGATCCTGACAGAAATGAAGAAGTGTATACCTGCTACGGGTTAAACACGAAATCACCTGCACCGGGGTTGCAAATGGAGACATCCGACCTCTGCTGTGCAGGACCAACATAATTCACCAGGTTCTTTCCCAGCAGTATAGAATGAAAAACCTCCAGGACCACCACAGTGCAGCTCAGCAGGCAGGAGATACATGACACAGAGCTGATTCGAGATAGCGTATGCCTCAGCACAGGACCAGAATACATGCTGTCCTATGAAAGCCAGTGCAAATAAGAAGTACAGCTTAAGTAGCAGCAGAAGCATGAAGCTCACCTCTGACTTGTTTTGTTGCACCTTGAAGCAGACGAGGGATTTTGAACCAAAGAGATATGACTCTTTCATTTTTATTAGGATATTAATGGATCAGGAAACCGCAATAACATTGTGCGATTATTCTTTCTTCATGATGAAATAACGATGTAACTTCCAAAATGTGGTTTGGAAACATCTGGGATGACGCTACACAAGAAAGACATGTGTCATTAGTGAAGGAACATGGAGAATGTGGCTGCTGCGCCAATGGAGGGTATGAATTCTGTGGTGTTAGCATAAGAAAGGAAATCCACCTGCTGGAGAATGCAGAGTGTGTGGTTTGAGTCGGACCAGGACACGGCTCAGGACACCAACTAGAGCCCAGCGAAAAGCCAAAGACAATGCTAGAGCTCGCACAAGAGGAAGATAACAGATGCAATTACGCTTTACTTTTTGCTGAATAATAACACACTGTGGCTCAGTCAAATTGGAAATTTTTACCATTTAAAGGTAATTTACCTGCCATTTCAAAATTATTCTTTTTCTTGTTGTTGCATGTGATGAGTTTTAGGTTGTACAGAAATTAAAAATACAATCACCAGCAGACTAATACCCCTTTTCCTAATACCTGCTTTCCTAATTTGTAAGATTAGAGGTTGAAAGTGCTTTAAAAAAAAATCCTCCTATTAAGTTTTTAAAGCGTTTAATATTTAATATTTATAATGATTACTGTGGAGCATTAAGAATTTTAAGTGGATTAAATGTGGTCTAAGTTTTACTGGTTCTATTTTTGATTTTACTAGCATGTGCAGATTCCACCTAAGTCTTAATTTCATTCCTTGAATGGGTTTTGAAGTATGAAATTCAATTCATCAAATGGAGGAAATGTCTGGAAAACTTTAAAACACATTATTTATCATCAGACTTACATGACAGTGAATAGGAGGTATTCTTAAGGTGTTTATGTGGGGTTTTTTTGGGTGGGGTATTTTTTTCAAACAGAAAAATCTATATAGTGAACTTTTTGTTGCTAACGTTTCCCTCAGTAGAAGACAGGAAATCAAAGCAGCATATTGTTTACCTTTTTGTCCTTGTGGGACAATTGTCTGTATATAATCCATATACAGTACCGATGATTCAGAAGCAGACATTCACACTTCGTAGATAGACGTAAGATGAAAAATAGCAGCAAATATATCTACTTTATGTCTGCCGCTACACCGCTGTGTCCACATCAATATGAAACTGTCTCTCTGACCCTTAAGAGGGCATGAAATGGCAAATAGTAACAAATCTCTGTTGTTTCTTGAGCTGTGTCATGCCAGTTGATACCATACGGGGTAGGTGGGTCACCTTTCTCAACAAGAATCATCCATTTCTTCAGAGTTGTTGTAAAGTTCAGAACTTGCAGGCCTTGGGCTATCTGAGAGAGGAAAATGTAGTTTCATATCTCTTCTGAAACCGATAACATCTATAGCTTCTAAAAATGATAGAATTTCATTCACTTGTTCAGGCTGCAGCCCTCCGGACCTTAGGACAGTGACCTCACATGAAAGGATGTTTTCCAGGTCCGCAGGTCAGCATATCTTTTATTGCATGAGAGCGTTCGCAGCTTAAATTAAAAGATATTCTTAGCTGGCTGTAAACTTTCACTCCAGTCTTTTGAGGTAACTCATTGCAGAGAATGCCTAAGCAGGAAAAACATTTCAATTTAGAACAAATACAGAGATACTACAAATGAAATTAAAGGCTGAGAGAAGTGCGAATGAATTTAAATGATTTCTATCATTATTTTTATTCTTCTGTGACTTCTAAGCCTGAATAAAATGTCCCCGCCATGCCAGCTCTGAGAGAGAGCATCCAGACAGTGTTTCCCAGACTTCCTTCGAGAAAGGGTCAGAGTTGCATGAAATCAGTCAGGGATTAATGCAAACCAGAAACGCTTCCCAGTTTAGGGATATCAGCTGTCCACAGAGCAAATCCTACAGTCCCAGCCAAGGAGGGAATGTGACGAGAGACTGAGACAGTTCAACACTCAGCCAAGTCTCATCAGAAATTCACTGCTTATCTCTTACATTCTGCTTCCTCAAACAAAGCCTGACTAAAAGACGAGAAGCAGAGGTGTATTATGTACCTGAGTGGGTGCATCTAATCTTCATAATATCTGCACATCTGAAAAAGTGGAGGCTTAAATCAGTAGTAATTAAATGACCTTTGTTGCATCCGGATCTGTAAGAAAAGTCACAACAACTCTGACACTGGATTTCTGGATGACTTTAACAATCCTTATTTTTTTTTCTTTGCAATGACATCTCTGGATGTCTTTGGAATAAGAAAGAGATCTGCAGTTGGTAAAAAAGGCTTTGGAATTATTTTATGGTAGGCGGCACGCAATTCAGTTCCCCTGAGTGCATCCATAAACATCTGAATCTCAAAGCTGCCAAAATCATCAGCTGCAGACAACAGTCCCACCCAGGTCCACCCAATCAGGTGCAACAGCTCAGTTATGGCCCATTCTCACACAGCACTGATGGGGATTGTGCAAAAGAACAGTGGGTGCCTCCTATTATCACGCAAACACACACACACACACACACACTGGAGACTGACTGGTTATTAGACAGACACACAGCTAAGGAAGGAAACAGCAAGGCAGTTAAAAATACAGTGACAGGGAGTATAACAAATTGGACATAGACTCCTAAGTTGAGTTATACGTATAATGCTATACACTATATGTCGTATACCAGACACAAGCAGCATTTTTGAGGCCAGCATCTTTGTCAAAAGTAATTGTGGGGCTAATATCTAGAATTCATGTCTTTCTTTTGGATGGAAACAAGAGCAGCCTGAAGAAACCCACATGTCCACAGACATAACTTGCAAACTGAATGCAGATAAACAAACCAACAAGCCTTTTCCTGTGAGGCTGCAGCGCTTGAGCACCACAAATGTGTAAGAAGACTGAACACACATATGGCGCAGTAGTACAGTATTAGAAATACTTCACAGCAAAACCAACACACGCATGAATCATCATTATGTTTGCAACACATCAGTTATCCCCCTGACGAGTCTATCAAACAACCCCAAGGGTGTTTGCCGCAACAATGGAGGCTGAAAACTGAGCATCAGCAACAATAACTGGCACTGTAGGCAAAGATCCACAGTCTGAATTACCATAGTTATGACTGTTAACAAAGTGGCGCTCTCTGCGAGGCAAGATTCAGCTGCCAGATAGCCATGGGTGAAGTTGGACAGGAGGTCGGGGTTATTGTTAATTTCCTCCACTGCAAAGATCACGGCCCGAAGCCATGGGTAAAACTGTTGAAAAATGGAAATCATAAATCAAGACATACAATAGCAGGAGTTTCATCCAGCCACTGTTGGAGAAAAGAAAAATATTTAGCTTTTTCAATTCTTACATTTCGCTGGAATCATTAGACTTCTCACACCGACATTCTAGCTCAGGCTGCAGCACCTTCACATAAACAGGGAACAGGCCACCAATCACCGCGCCTCCCTCCCTGATAAGCACTACCTGTAATAGACTTCACCATCAGCTGGCAGGACTCCCTTTTATAAAGCCTCTGGATCATGCCAGCAAAGCAGCAGAGGAGCTAAGCACAAGATATACATCACTGGGAAGACAGGAGCCCAGCAGTGGCAATCCAGATAATGAACAAAGTATGAACAACACTGATTAGTAAACACATGAGACACGAGCACGTAAGTACATCCAGATAAAAGTAATAAATGAAACGGTAGCTTAAAAAAATGCAAATGAGGTGTTTTATTCTATTTTGTGCTTAAACCACAAAGCATACCTTAACTCGGTAATAGGGATGGGGATTTATTTTTAGCAGCAGTGGTGGTTGGAGGTCATTTCTTACCACACCAAAGGAAGGAAGAGGGGGGGAAAAAATGCATCTAATGAATCTTTGCCACAAGGGAGGAAAATCTGTTTGTGGCTTAGCAGGAGGAGAGAAATTGTTACCGAAGGGAGAGAATACAGGATACAGTAATTTGGAGTTAACACAGTAATGGAGCAAAGCCCAGGTGTGTTCATTTAGATCGCCTGGGAGAGCAGTTTCCGAAAACACTGTGCAGTTGTAATCCCTTTTACCTTAATACGAGATACCTGTGGGTCATGTGAGATCATACAAAACAAGTGAGCGAATTTCCGTCCACATTTTTGAGCGACAGCAGGGATTGCATAACTAATGTGATGGGCTTGAACCCATACGTCTGGGATCTCAGATGCCGGCTATATGTTGGCATGCGAGGGTGCTTGTGTGGATGGACAATTAGCAGGGGGAGGAATAGATTTGAGAGGCCTATTAACAATGAGAGGGGTTAGAGGGAGAGAAAGAGAGCTGTCATTTTCAGGAGCAGACGCTGTCAGTTCCAAGTGTTCATCCAATTACGCTACGAGTGTCCTCCTCTTCTTCCGTTCTGTCTTTCTTCCTTTTCCACTCATTCTTCCTGTGCTCTCCACTTCCTAGACCACCTGATCTCTTTCATCCTCCACTCTTCTCCTTCATCTTTTGTTGGTTCTTAAAAGGTCTCTAGTAATTACTCTTCTACTCATCTTTTCTATCTCTCCTCTCCTGTATGAGCAAAGCAAAATCTACATCCCAATACCTCTAAAGCTCACAAAATTACAAGTTAACCCAAAGTTTAGAAAATTTTATTTTGGGTGATATTGCAGATAACTTTCAGAGGAAGTTACAGCTCCCAGATACTGAATACTTTTATGCTCTCAGTGGGTTTTATATAGAAAAAAAAAGTGATGTAGCATGTTAATTTAGCAGCAAGACGTCATCTATGGACAGAGCCAGTGCCAGCTTCTCATCGACCAGCTTCATATTTACCCTACAGGTAAAAGACTGGCATCCTTCTTACTGAGCACTTTACAAGACAGAAAATAAACAAATCCCCCAAAACCTCTATTACTTGTTCATTGTGTCCACTATAGTACCACAGACAAGTAGACAAGGCCTTCGTCAAATACAGACAGTTCAAAATCCACATATGACAGCACAGCTGCTCCTGAATTGAGCTGAACTGGACTGAACCAAAATGTATTTTCTTTTTCGTAGCAGCAATATCGACCCAAAGTATTGACCCTCCTGAAGACACAGAAACCCCTCTGGAGACACAGTAGCCAAGCTCAGCTGCAGCAGTATCTCCTGGGGGATACTAGCAGAGAAGCCCAGGGCTCAGCACAGCTGGGACTTGGTCCATAGAGAAAAGGATGTGACAGGATTGGCCTCACCTCCAACAAAAAAAATACGGGAAACGTTTAAGTTTCTGTCAGTAATATAATGCTTTTTTTGTGAATGTTGAGAAGAGGAGAAAAGGCTGGAGTTAGATGGGACCAAAGAAGGGCTAAGGATGAATTTAATTCTAAGTCCACCCGATTCGTTTCACCCTGCCCTGCCGGATGCCGACGTCAACTTTTCGCAGCACGGAGCCTGGCGTTGCACCCATCACAGCAAACAGATTAGGGAAGAGACAGGTGCCATGTCCAAGAGAGGTAAGAAACCCACGTTCCACCCAGATGACTGAGATATAGGATGATGCAGAGTTGAATTCAATAAATCTTTCTACACTCTCCCCCCCCAGCACATTGTTAGTGTTTCTATATTTGTCTTTCTAGTTGCGGCTCCACAAGCTTCATCCTACAGACTGTTTCCTGTACTTCTGATGGTAGGATGGATTGTCGGCTGCATAGCAGTTGTCTACTTTGTCTTCATTTTTGCTTGGGTACATGATTCCATCTTTTCAACATAAGATCTGCTTCAGAATAAATACAGTGATGCATTAATGCTGTAATCATTATTGGAGGTTTGTCCTTCATAAATGTAAGCAAAATGATTAAATGTAAATTGCTTTGAATGCATTTTTAACTGTGCCAATAGCATTGGTATATCAGTCCACCACATTAATCCAGGCTGAAATAGCTCAGCAAATAATTGATAAGCTGCCATGGAATTCAGTAGGTCTGCATGTCCCCAGACTATGTATTATTCTGACTTTACTGATCCCCTGATTTTTCTTCTAACAGTTGAACAGGTTTCCATTAAATTTAAGACCGACATTCATCATGCCTCCCTCGGGATGAGTTGTATTACCTCTGGCGATGACTTAATTTTTCATCTAGACTCATCATCTAATCAAAATGACATTGTACAGTGCCATGTAAAGGAATACTTTATCGAAGATCTCATAAATGCTAAATCTAGTAAATACTACTCACCTTCCAAAACCCACCAGTCAAGACTGCAGCCTGTGCCTGTGTGTTTGTTATACTAATGGATTTTGATTTTCTTTCTCTTGCAGAAAAGAGGTGTGTGATGAAGAAATTGGATTCATCACAGAAATGAAGTTTTCCTTCCAGGGGACACAGGGAAGAAAAGATCTCTATGTTTTGATATTAATTTTCTATTAGATACATACCGTCAGCAATTGCAGCAGGCATGTGGAAATGTTGCTATGAAATTGAGCAATGAATTGCAACGAACCCCGAAATGGTCCAGTGGTAATGATGTTTAGCTCTGAAGAAAGTTTACTTTCACATGAATAAATTGTCTGTCCTGTAATATATTAATGAAATAAACATATTTCTGCAATTTTATCCCATTTGATTGGATGCATAAGAATATTCTCTACACTGTGAATTGTAAAACTTTAAGGCGTTATGGATTAAAAGCCATTAACTCAACCATCAAGTAGATGTTCTAATGAGAACGCCCAGCTGTTTCTATGAACAGTGTCAGCTGTGATAGATTCAAGCGAGACTGCTGTTCACTTAGCAGAGCTCTTCAGAGCTAGAGTAGGAAAAATAATGTTTTATGACTAAGAGATAGAAAAATGAGCGATGCGTATATTTTAGAGTGAGATGTGCTTGTATAACTCATGGTGTGGGGGCATAAATCTGCTTACAAAGTCACATCGTGGCACCTGCTTCTCTTAGGTAGACAGAAACCAAGTTATAGTAATATAAATCATGCAGTTTTTGGGTAAAGCTTGGTTTGAAGTTAGGATATGGGTAATTCAATTTAAGATTAGAGTACTGCTTAAACCCAGAGCGATCACAGATAGAGTTAGTCTTCATCAAATGTATGGAAGTTGATGTAATATTTGCTGAAGAGAAGTGTTCTCTGTGTATTCATGTCACACATCTGGGCATAAAAAAATATTGGGTTTTAGGAGTAGCAATGCCGTTGCCATGGATACCACAAGTCCATCTTTTTCCCAGTTTTTGAGTGGTACATTACTCTCATAGGATGCGAATGGAAAAACAATGGAGGGGAAATTGGGTGAGGAGCTGCACTTTCTTTAACACGTTTGGTTGTTATGTGCTAAGACAGCCCAGAGGGAGGCTCTGATCATAATTCATTTTATCAAAAGCAAAACACTTGATGAACTGTTTCACTCTAGCACATTACCGAACTCGAGATTAAAGCTGAATTAGGCGCACTATCAAATGTTTCAGCCCCTATTTGGATTTCAGCTCGAACCAATCGAAAAAGTTTGCCTGACACATCAGCTCATAAGCTGACATTACAGCTGAGTCTCAAATTCTGTAATAGTAGGACTGTCAGCTTTAAAGGGCATTTTGAAGGCCACATTTAATAACAGGGTATTAGGTTGTCTGGTTGTTACTGCAGGTTGTGCCACATCCACTTTCCAGTAAGCAAGAGGTGTAAGCCTTATAATCCTGCACAGGCCAAATAAGCCTGTACGTTCAGTGTCATGTTCAACATGTGCACCAGATGCAAAAATCAGTCTGACACAGTAATGAGGTTGAGATGGAAACTTTCTGTACCACAGCATTGCAATAGAATTTGCAGAGCCACTTGTAAATCAGCAACCACTCGCACACACATCATGCCGACATGCTAACACGTGCAGTCGCTCATACGCAGGGCACATACGAACTAGTACGGCATTTCAGCAGCATCAGGTTGTTTGTCACTGGAAAAATAATTATGTTTTATGCTGTTAACGTGTCCAGTCTGCTCATTTCAATAACAGCAAAACTCTGCCTCACACCCCCTCTCGTCAGGATAAATATCCCTCTCCAAACTTACAGCCAGCCTCATTTTGGCACCTCCAACAGATTATTATGCAGGTACACCACACGGTGATGTGTAATAATACATCTTCCAGGCATTGTGCATTAACTCCACATTAACTCAGAGTATCTGCTGGTTAGATTACATGTTTGTTCCCATGCTGTTTGCACTAGTCCAGTGAAAACATGAAAAATATGTGTTTCGGAATCAAGGGCGGTGGATGTTCTAGCTAACAACAAGGTACAGCACTAAAAAAACATGAGCCTCGTTAGTGCTGACACCTTTGGAAAGCAGCAACAACATCATAGTATGAATAAAAAGACCTTTCATGTTTACATATCGGTAACTTTTGGCAGCAATACTGTTAATGTCATAAATGCTGTTACTATTAGGGGGACCACAATGCTACTTTGTGGACATAACCTCGGGACAACCAGACCTAAGGTCGGTTGATTGAAACTCCAGGAGTGTTGAAGGGAATTCCAGGCTCCCTTTGCTCTTAAACTTGTTTTTAAGATGCCTCAAGGGGCCATATATGTGTATCTGGTGCTCTTAACTGACTCACAGGGAATTAATACTTGTTATAACAGCAGCTGTAGGTCTTGATCAGCCATGCTTCACGAGAAATCAATAACAAATTCAGACACTACTTGAACAAGTTTAAGATACAAAAGCACTGACTTGATGTAAGCACTGCAACCTGCCAGACATCGGGAGATTAAAGTAGAAATTACTTCTTCTAGATAATTAGAAAGTGGGGTAGAAGGAAAACTTGTAACTTTTTAATCCTTCAAATTCTTACAAACATCCCGCAGTCGAGGCCTCGTTCTATCGATAGCGCCTTGACCCAGCTGTGTCTGTGGATCAACAGTGCCGAACAATGCAATCCACTGACCTATTGCGCTTATGGATTATTTGGCCAAACAAGACCCATCGACACCGGGAGCAAAATGAAGTCTTTGGCCTAGAAAAGCAGCAGAGAATACTGCATGTCGAAGGAGAAGTGGCAGTTCTGATTGTGACAGAAAATACTGTTACATCAGCTGAACCAATTAAGTGCTGCGACCTTCATGCCTGTCCCGCACTTGAGGCAGTTAATAAGAATTGCATGGTCTACAGTGTCACTGTGTGCGCTAAGTAATGAAACTGATCTTTCACCTGTCTCCTGCTGGGACGGGATCAATGGTTACTTTAATGGAAGCGGCCTTTATAACACACAATGAAGACTGGGTGTCCAGATTTGTGTTGGTATTTTTCTTTAAAAATTCAATTATTGAAGTAGTTCTAAAAATCTTAAACAACAGCTGTAATCTGTGGATTTTCTTTCGAGGAGTGGAGCGGATGAACTGCTGCATGATTAAATTAGATGAGGAGAGGGTAATTGCGCTGCAGTAGACATGTTCAAAACATGGGGGGGGGGGAGTAGCTTCCTCTAGACTGTTGAATGAATATGAAATCAGATCTAGTGTAGAAACCAGCAGGAGGTGTTTGAAAAAGAATCCGTGACCCTTAGAATGTCGTTGGGGTTTAGATTTTTTTTTGATCTCAGTAAACTTTTGCACTTGATCGTCACAACAGGCTCGGCTAAAAAGCACACATATGTTAAGCAACCACAGGAGGTCACTGTTTTACATTAATTATGGAATAACTCCACTCACCTTTGAAGGATCTAACAGGAGAGTTTAACTCTATATTTCTGGATTTTCTTTCTTCTTTTTTTCAGTGATAGAGACACATCGACCAGTTAATGTAAAACATGTCAAACATTTCATCATGAGGTAAATGTTAATATCTTAAATAGGTGTTACTGATTAACTATAAATTCAGTGTTTTCAGTGTAAATGTTCAATCTTTGAGGCTCACTATGTTGCATACCACTAAGTATGCTTTGTTTTATTTATATTTAAAGCATAAATTATTCTTTTTCTTTATTTTTTTAAAGGCACATTAAAGGTTTTTTGCTGTCTGTGTGCACTCACTGAGCGAACGCACCCTGTTTTCAAATGGAAGTAGTCACTTAATTCATGGATTAAATCAAGGGTCCCCCATACCACTGAAATTTTTCTTTTACACTAATGCCTGAATAAGTACTGGTATTAACGTTGTGTCAATTAAAGCCTTTTACAGAAAATTCAACCTCTTTGAAAATCAGAATGGCCGATTATCAGTGGCTTTTAACAATGAGAGCACAGTACGAGTGCACTTCACAATAAAAGCCCCTTTCAAATCAAGTGTGCGGTAACACAATGCCCACTCTGAATGTTTTCACCTGAAACACTCTGCCCATTCATGATCCTGCATAATTTGCACGCGTTAATGGCGTGTGTGCACATGTGCTTTTTGTGCATATGTGTCCCCTTTATGTGTCTAGATGGTATGTCTGCAGACACATATGCATATAATATGTTGTTCCCCTTTTATGCACACTTCTGACACCACACATTGCCCCAAGCACTACCACACACACACACACACAGGCATTCCAGAGGCCGCTTGTCACTCCTCCTCAAACACACACACAAACACACACAAACATGCACACATACCACTGGACCCACTGTTAGGGTCACCCAAAGGGCGCCTGAAGGAAAACTGAGTCGTTTTATGACCAGAGGGCAACAGAGGGGAGCAGAACTTTGCACTGAGAGCACATACAAAAGCAGGTCTGGCATGGGTGACTTCACTAAAAAACTGTCCTCAAGTTTTAAAGTGCATTAGTGCTAATTATGTTTTCTTTGAGTGATTTATTTTTGAATCAAGTCACGTTTCTCAGTACTTATTAAGTGTAAAATCACTTCTGCGTGCTGTGTTTTTGGGTTGTTGGGTTTTTTTTTTTCATTTTGGGATGAAACCTCAGCAGTCTATAACGTTCAAAGTGCAAAACACTCTGTGCAGCCTCCCAGGAACATGCTGAGGTGTTGTAATGTTAGCTGTGATGTTAGCTACCAAAGCTGCTAATGACAGGGAGGGTGAGAGCACGAGGGAAGTAGGTGGTGTGAACTTGCAGTAGTCTGCCAAAGTGCTACCAGCCATTCAGAGTTGAGGGTGGGTGGGGGGGTGGGGGGCAATAAATAAGCAACTGCAACTGAAATTCAGCTGAAAATAATATACAAAAGAGTCGCACAAAGGTGGACGTGTGTTAAAGGAGGGTTTTAAGGAGTTAACTAATTTAGGAAAAGGTTCTGTTGTTGATTTTCAAGGCCAACCTGTTTGAATGTGGAATCCAGCATAAACTTAGAAAAATGCCATTGGTCTGCTCCACCAGCGAGAGGTATGCATTCCCATTCGACTTGTTCAAATAATGTGGCACAAACCACTAATAGGTGGAAATTTAGATTTTTTTTTTCCTGGTGGAAAATATTCTTAAAAATGAAGAAATAAACAAAACAAAGGCCACAAAATTCCCTGCTTTACTTCTGTATATTTGCACAAGTGTGTGTTGGCCCGTGGTCCTGCTGCACGCCCCCATTCCTCAAGATATTTCTGACACCTGGCTTCAAAGTCCGGTCATATGTGCTCCTACTTGGCATCCTTGTCCTATGCATCCTATGTGCTATAATTCTCTCTGGCTCACTCTTTTACCAGTGAACCTTTTGAAATGTTTTTTATTTTTTTTATTCCCTGCACATCTCTTGATGGTTTGCCTCTCTCCACTTTCAGCCAGGGTACAAGACATCCCCATGCCAGGAAATGTTCTTGCTAGTTCATTGCTGCACGGGGTATATTTACCGGTCGGCAGCCCGGGAGCAGCTATAAAGATATTGCACATTCATTTGTTTGTATTGTGACTAACTTTTCTCTAACTTCACAATTAGCTGCTACTCCCCCAATGCTTAGGTCCAATTAGTGGGGGAAGAGTTTTGGGCTTATGCTGCATTTAAATTAAAAAATTTTCCCTCTCTGTGGAAATATCAAAATTAAAAGAAACACTCATATTCCTAATACTTCCCAAGCCAACAATATTGCATGTGTGAATATCCATGTAGTGTTTAACTTCTTGAAAAACATGACACACTGCAACTTAGGTGAAGGGTAAAGGGAAAACGTTGCAGAATTTCATCATTCATGTATTTAAATGCGATTTCTATACGTGACATCCAGATGAAACACCAAGAGCATCAAGATATTATGTGTACTCAGTCATGCAGCACACAGTTTAAGTCCCACTTGATCATTTTTCACTTTGACGCTTTCTGCCAGGATTAACCGTCAACACTTACAGTAAGATGTAATTAATCTCGTTCTATCAGACTGAAGAGCGCGCATTCATACAGCAGAAACCTGATTGAGATGCTGAAGCAACACACAAAACCTGGCCTGCAAACATAGCGAGTTATTTAAAGATTTATTTTGAAGGAAAAAAAAATGCTCCTCAAGATGATTATCAGTCATTATTATAAAGTATCTAAATACAGGCAACTGAGGTATATCTGTCTTTCTACAAGTGGAGTGAGAGCGAGAGAGAGAGAGAGAGAGAGAGAGAGACAGAAAGAAAGAAAGCCTGAGGGAGTGAGCAATGACAGAAAGCTTGCACAAATAATGATGAGAACAGAAGAACTGGGAACAGCGTACAAAGACTGGACGTGGATGGTGTTGTATTCAGTCTGAAGAAGTGGCCTGGATGATCACGGCGCACCATTCATTGCACTATAATTTCTATAGAAAAAGGCGAAGGCAAAAAATTTCCACAATTGACAACCTTGTATCACAGCCTCAGTTACATTTGAATGAAGAAAATAAAGCCGTACAAAAACAGGGAATTGGGATCCACTGGTTTTGATACAATCTTCTGCATTCAGAACAATGCATGCACGTCTCCACAGATAAAGTCCGTTATGAATAAACATTCCTTTGAACGCTTAATTGTGACAATTGTCCGTTCGCTTTTGCTTTGTGCGCAAAAGCATCTTTTGAAAAAAAGACGAGTCGTATCTTCATATGATTAATCCGAGATCGCCTTTCCTTGAAGGAATAATTACTGAAATGTACTTATTCACCATCTTGCCAAGAGTTGAGACGATTGATTCCACTGTCACATCACTTCAAATAAAGTTACATCAGGAGAAGGATTAGCTTAATTCTACGAAAGTTTACTATATTACGTGTTAGTTTAGTCCATATAAAAATAGAAATGTAAATACTGAAAGTCCTTTTTCACGTCGCTGTTGGGTTGCCAGGCAACTAGTGGAGACTGAGGTCACTGCTCCAGGCGGTGACTTGATGCTACTTCCTGCCCATAACGCCATGTAAAACCATAACTTGTTGTTTTTTTTTTAACACTTTAGTTTTTGTTCTGATTAAGCATACGAGATGTTATGTTGCAATTATTGAGTCATGTTTTCCCCTCTTTGAACCGAGTCGGGGGAGCGCCTTATGCTAAGCTAGGCTAATTGGCAGTCGACTACAGCATACAGACACGAGAGTGGAGTCGATTTTCTCATCTAAATTCTCGACAAGAGAGCGAACAAGCATGTACAAAAAGTCAAACTGCATTTCCTTGTCCTTTGTTCTCCCACGAATACACGTACGCACTTGCACGCAGTAGCACAACTGTAAGGCATACCAATTTGCTTGACAAATGGCAGGCAGTGATAACAAATGACTTACAAAGACTGGAAAACACACAGAGACATACATCCATTAAGGGGACTTACGAAAAGGGTCTGGTTTCGGTCGATTGTCATCTCAGTGAGTCATGACCAGCTGTCATCTTAAAGGCAAAAACTTAATTTTGGTTTGTAATCTTCATTCTGCTAATGAACAGCAGCCACCTGTCAACTGCCGTAAGGTCATTACCATTAAATATAGAACAGTACTGTGTAATATGTGATCACGGTTAAATACTTAACTGGTCTAGTCACCAAAATAAATTCAGATTTTCTGTAATAATTTACCTAGTCTAGCCTTTATGTATAAACAAAGAGTACATACGTTGTAGAGTGCGTCAGCAAGTAGATGAAGGCTGGAGCCAGCAGAGGTTTTTTCTGAGAGTCATACAGCTCAGTCCCACATACAGTAGAGTGGTTCAGCCCTGTTCCATGTATATGAGTGTGAGTGGGAGTGTGGTGTATTCATATGCCAGTGGGTTGAGCACATTTGTGTCTGCCCCTCTCTTGCCAACTGCTCGTACCGTATTTTGACTGAAACACACTCACATAGGCACTCACAAAACACACGTCGGCAGACTCGTAAATGACAAGTAAAACAAGATGAACACTGCGAGGAAGATAAAAAAACAGAGGGAGTGATTGTATCCAGTGAGCGGGAGAATAATCAGGCTGATCGAAATGAACTACAGTATCAGAGTTGGAGAGACAGTGCTCCATCTGTCTGTGAGGGCGCAGTCTGCTGCTGTCCTTGGATGAAGTGCATACCGCAGTGTCAATCCACCAGCCGTGGTCCATCCAGCAAAGAGCTACGGGAAGCTTCCACTTCCTCGTAGCCCCCCATGAGTGCTCCAACAGTCAGAGGGGAGAGGTACTGTTGGGGGGGGGGAGAGAGGGGGGACAGAGAAAAACCCGTCCCAGAGGTCTGTGGATCACCACACACGGCAGATGTTGTCGGGGACCATGTAGCTGCTTTTGTTGCAGCTGAACGCTTTGGCAAATTCTGGGAAATTCTGAAGGGAGCCCAGTACCCTGTTAAACACACAGAGGAGATTGATGGCTAGAGCTGCACCGGAATGTGACTCGAAACTGAAAATTACACAACATCTCATTTTGGTATTTAAAAAAAAAAAAAAGTTACCACTCTAATTTGCCTCCTGCCCTTTGCCCCCAACACATGACTGATTGTTACCTGAATTTCCCTGGACTGTGTACGTCTACTTTAATGGAATTAACAGCTTGTTCAGGCCGGTGCGTTCCACACCACACCTGAAAAAGACAACAGTGCATTAGACCAATAAATATTGATTCCAATATGCTGTGCTGTTTGCATTTACTCCTTTATCCATGCACCAATTTTCTAGTAAGCTGCTGAATCACCCATTCATCGCTCGCCCCAACAATCCCATCATCCTTCCAATCTTTCATCGCATTTACCCATCTGTCTATTTTTGAAATCATTCATCAATAACTGTAACCTGCCAATCAATCAATCAATCCACTACCTGAGCAAAGTTTAAGAAGAAGAGTTGATCATGGGAAAGGTCGATGCCAGGCAGCGGTGGCTCTTCTCCGTGCTGCTTCACGTAGTTCTTGTAGGCCTATAGCAATGACACAGTCTTAGTCCACAATCTCTTTAAATACATGAACAATTTATCATTTTTACTGATTATAAAATCTCAACCAATACAATTAGTCAGTGTTAATTTCTATGGATTATATTCGCTATTAAATTAATTCACTTTTTCATGACGCCTTTTCTGGCAACTCTGTGATGTATCTGGAAAATAAGCAATAAAACCAAGCGTATTGCATTTTGAATAAAGTGGCTCTTGTTATACTTTTGTTTGTTCAAAGTGTCGATTTCCTGGGGATACTGCCTGTAAACTCCTTATGCTTGCTGCCGCGGAAGATTTTAATGCGTTTGGCTGGTTGATGAATCACACTAAAAATATAAATGTGATATTTTGAAAAGAGCACAGAAATCGTGATTTATGTCGCTTTGTGTTCGTGCACCAGCTTGCTCATAGGAATGAACATGTGTGTGGCCTGTTCTTGTCTTTTTTTTCTTTTAAATTGAAGAAATCAATTCTACACTTGGCCTCTAAAAAGGTAACAAAACTGTCAGTGTGGGCGCACTGCAAAAGAAACACTTGCATGTATGACATTGCGGTTTAAAAAAAAAACAAAAAAAAACACATTATATATCATATTGCATTCCAATTTGTGAATGCCCTTTCTCTGTTCACCCTCGGTCACAATTGACAAAATCAGCGGCAACATCATGCCCTTTATTGCCGTGTTTACAATGGCTAATGAGTCAGTCAGTGACCTAGCGAAATGACTTGTCCATTAATGTCAGCATGCAAGCGACAATAACCGCAGACTGAATCCCCTCCTCTCTCATCTGTAAACCAGGCCTCTTAAACTGACTTTCCTCATTTGTTTTCAGGCTCATTACCTGATATGCCTGCCGTATCCCTCCATTGTCAGCAATGTTCTCCCCGAGGGTGTTGTTACCATTTAACTATAAAGGGGATATAAGGACAGAGAACACAGAGATTGGCAAGGAAAAAGGAGACAGGGAGACTGTAATTTTTCCTCTGTATTTTGGCAAATCGCAGATATCACTGCTCGGGATATAAGAAATCATTTCCCCAAGGATAAAAGAAGCATTGTTCAAAGGAATAGGACAGAGGAGGAGAGACAAAGAGGGAGAGGGGTTGATATGTCAACACAAAATATTAAAGACACCTGAAGCGCAGACGAGATGAGGCTGCAGAACTGAGGGGAAAGATGGAAAAATGACAGACGGATAAGCTGGCAAAGGTAACAGGAGCGCAAATATAAATGTGTTAAAGCAAGGTTTGATCGTATTTGATGATAATGTGTCAGAAAACGTTGCTGGAAATTTGATAGAATCTTTGAAAAATGGAGAAACATCGACAGGATCGTACGTGTAGTCCACTGGCCAGGTCCCAGGAGAAGTTGCCGTACTGGTCCACAATGCATTTCGACAGCTCCAGGAACCTCTGAGTGGAGTCAGGCGTCCACCAGTCCTTCAGGTCACCATCCTTATCGTAGTTGCGGCCTAAAAAAAAAACAACGACAAATACACTGAAAGGGAACTGGTTGGATTTGATCAACAAGAAAAACAATCCTGACACTTCTCAATGCCCAAACAGCCATTATCTTGTTAACAGCAGTCAAATGCTGCTTTTGTCAGTGACATGTTTCCATTCCATTTGTGCGTCTGAGTGGATATCAGCACAAAAGAATCTTGACATCTTTGAGTGCAGCATAATAACGTCACATGAAATGACTGTGCTGAAAAAATGTTTTGAAGCGGAAATGGCATACAAAACTGCTTTTCTTTTTTCTGAGGTGGTACCAGTTACAAGGGAAACATTTGAATACAAAGGCCAACGCAATCTGACAAAACCGAGCCTGGGAGGATCAGAACAGCGAGCAACGGCGCGGAAAATCATACCATTGTCATCAAAGCCATGTGTGATCTCGTGACCGATAACCATCCCGATGCCACCGTAGTTGAGAGATTTAGTCTGGCCTTTGCTGAAGAAAGGCGGCTGAAGGATACCCGCAGGGAACACTTGACGAGAGGAAACAAAAAAAAAAACAAATAGATTGGATTCTCTTTTGTCTTTCACGATTGAACGCGTTTGCTCGTGCGCATGTGAATTACCTATTTGGTTTTTGCTGGATGAGTAGAAGGCGTTGACGACGGCAGCTCCAGTTACCCACCTGGAAGGAAGATGAGGATGCTGAGAGTTAAGATGCAAAGACGTGCGCGCTAAGGCACAGCGTTATTCATATTTGATGAAACATGTCAAAATTAACCTGCAGTTATAAATAACCACACTAATATTAGCATGCACGCTGCGGAGAGCTGAACTCTATATGTGAGTAGGAGTCTGTGTGGGAGAATGTGGATGCATTGTGCTAAATGTGAGATAGATAGTGGGTCAAACCACAAGCACCATAAACTAAAAAAAAAAAAAAAAAGTATTGTTGCTAGTGATTTAAATAATGAACACTGCAGCTTTAAATTACTACACTGCCTAAAATAAGCCCGTTAATTCCATCCCCTCGGGACATCTTACTCCTCTTTGTTGACTTTGACTCTGAGTTTCCGCAGGCGTTTCTTCTGCACATACTCCAGGTTCTGTAGGATGTTTTCAAAGTACTCCTCTGCACTGTAGCTCAGCTAACACCAACACACAGCCAGAGAAACAGGAGGATTAGCCGTGATGAGAGCTCTCAACACTCGGTCATATATTCTCCGGCAAAAGTCGTAAATGCCAAGAATTCGCCGAGATGTTTTCACAGAACTAGATATGTGGCTACAATGAACCCACTCTGTATTCTGTTACATTCATTCAGAAGGAAAACATTCCCAGTTGCATCTTTTCAGACACTCACATCTTTGTACTCATTGTTAAGGTATTTGTCATCCATGATGTTGTCAGAATAGCCGATGCGTTCCCGAATAGCTCGGGCCTACACAAAAGAGGGAGACAAATTTGACTAAGAGACATCTTGTGCATGAGATATCTTAAAGAACAGACTGCAAGGGGAAAAAAAATACAATAATTTAGTTGTTGTAATAAAAGTTACAACCCGTACCTTCTCCTCTGCTGCCTTCTTGGTCTCTGCATCCATCCAGGTCAGGTCATCGAGGTTACTAATGAACACCTCCCGAATGTCTTTAATCATCTCTTCCATCTAAGCCAAATCGAAAAAGCAACAACAGTCGTAAATAAGTCGCTGATAATCAAATGTATATCACAAAAAGCAACCTCATCTGTCAGTCAGAACAATAATTCTGCAGTGTAGGAGTTTTTCTTTTCCTTTTTTTTCTCCAAGGTCTGCAGGGAAGATCACAAAACAATCTTGCAACATAGTGTGCAACAAAGCCATAAAGGTACACTTCCCTGATTTAAGCCTCATCATTACATCGTCACACATCCCCTCAGGCTCACACACCCTCTGTGTAGGTGTCTGGTCACCTTGGGTAACACTACAAGTGTGGTAATATTAGTGTGATTAATATGACATCAGCATTTTTTATGTCTTAATAAAACCAAGTGAAGTAATGACAACCAGAAATAAATCATGTTCGGAGACTAAACATGACAATTGAAAGTGTAGTGTTCAAAAGGGATTTCTGCTTATCTACAAAAGTCTGGTCTTGTTGCATTAAAATTCTCCACAGTAGCTGTTTTGGTTGTAAATTTACAAATGCATTATTGATGACGCTATTTACATAATTTAAAAATTTACACATGCTTACCGGACGTTTGGTTACTAAAATAATCCTGAGCCTTATAAAGCTAAATTATAGAACAGGTACACGAGCATATAATCTTTAACTGCGGACATGTAAGCGAGTTATGCTTTTCTTTTTAGGCACGCTAATGTGTGCAGCTGAACAAATACAATCACTGTCTTCACCATAGCACATTTGCAGAACTGTTGCAGTTTCAAGATAATGAGATTTTCTTTTTTCATATGCAAATGAACACAGCAAGGTGTTCCTAAATCTACATCAAAAGCTCAGTTTTCAGTCGAATCCTGGGGTCTCAGTTTAAGGTTTTCTACAATGTATTCCTCTTGAGTTACAGTATTTACAAGAATGTTGCTTGATAGAGAGACAGACAGACTGACGCCACCGTGATGGGGTAATACTGGCCGAACCACACACTGTACTGTGGTCCTCAGGCGTAAAAAAAAAAAAAAAAACGAAATAAAATCCAAGTATTTTGCTCACAAACTAAACAAAAACAGGATTAGGATAAATCAGCAAATAGCGTTCGAACCGATAAAAGAATAAAAACAAAAAGAGAGAGAAAGGAAAATTCAAAAAATAAAAAACTGCAGTGACAGCGAAGGTCACCCCTCCAGATCCCTCTAACCACAGTTGTGCTCTGCAACCGCAACGAGCAGACAGAGGCATCCCAGTGTCTCATCACATCAGCGGACCCCTCGCTAACACACTGCAGGAGGACTTGGACAGCACGCCTGTGGTTCGCCACAAACCGGCAGCGGCCGTACTGAGGCTTTTCTGAAAACCTTTTAGCGTACGTGAGATTGTGTTCGTGTGTACATGCGTACGCTGCGGTCCGGTTTCAATAAAAATGTACGTCCCGTTTTCCAGTGGAAGTTTTCGCAGAGCAGAGGATTGTTAATTAGCTGCATTTCAGTCATGCTTAACCGAAACGCAGCTGTAAAGAAATGTTGGCAGTGGGCTCAGAAATACATAAAGCGTTTTATTCACCAGTGAATGCAGTGGTACAGCTGATCACTGGAACTGAAACATGAGTAAGGAGGTGGCTCAGTGGCGATCTGGGATATTGAGAGGTGCGATGGGAGGTCCCTTCAGGGTCCTTAAGTACCTCTGCAATGTTAAGTTGTGGTATAAAAATGAGCAGCGTAGCTTATTCTAGAAATGTATGGATTTCTTATTGGTAACAAGCAATTTAATCAGATTTAATTTACTGAATCTTAAAATTTACCAACTTACTAATATCTATTTTAAACTATATTCAAGGATTGCAAAAGGAGCAGCAAAATGGAAGAACTGAAGTCTACTCATGTATAGCATTTCTGGTAATCCACTGAGTTATTCCACTAGTGAACATATCTGAAATATATTTCTGTGGCTTCAAGAAGGTTGGCATGAGAAGTGAAGCCAGCTTTAGGTCAGCTTGGCACACATATATGTGTAGCCATGTATGTCAGGACAGGGGTGGCGATGTGAACTTGCATAATCAAAGAAGCTGCACATCATTTTAAGCGTAACAAACATACAAATGTTTTTTTTGCGAGCTCCACATGTCGGAGTGGGCAAAGATCCATCCTGAAGATGATTTACAGTATCTGAGGCACTACGACAGATGCACACCGTCGGACACACAATCTGATTCACACACACACACACAGTCGTCATGTGCCAAAGCTTCCATATACACAAAGACACACACAAAATGAGATTTACAATGTGGGTGGTGTGATCATGATAACAAGAAAACCTCGTGCAGCTGCTTTCACTGGATGCAAGCAAAAAAATACAGTATAGCAGCAGAGACACTAGACCCAAAGGTGACTAAAAGAAGAACAGGTGACAACAACATGCAGTCAGATGTGCCTAAAACACTTGTTATCATACTGTATGTATGAATAACTGAATACATAAACACCCACACAGTTTTTGTAATGCCCTGCAGAAGCATTACTATTTCATCACTTCCAAATGTCAATAAACAGGAAAGCATAGAATTCAATTTAGTCCGCAGATTGTTCTCTAGCGAGGGGTACTCGCGTTTGCTTTGTATCTTGCATTCAAATCTAACCCGATTTAACAATATAAAACCTCATTGACCCTCCACTGACCAGTTCTTTGCTCTTTTCGGAGAAGGCTTCCTGCACATACAGCCGTCCCACGGCGTTGTCCATGTTGCTGTTGACGTAAAGCGCGCACTGTCGCCACACCGCTGCCTCTGACGTTGCACCAGACAGAGCCTGCAGGGGAAGTAACGAGGCACAGATCAATTAGAGATGCAGGATAAACTAGTCAGCATGTTGGTTAAAGAGGCTCCTGGCAGTTCTTTATTTGTGCCGCCATTATACATTGCAATCACACTTAGGAGTAGAAGAAATAGGGCAGAAGGGAAATGATTAGATTAGGAGGAGGATTACAAAGATTTATAAAGAGTGGAGGAAGAATATGAATGGAGCTGCATGTGGACATCTTTATTAGAGACTGACTCTCACTTCTGTGTCTTAACTAAAAAGCAGGAAGTAATTGCAATATAGAAGAATCTACAGCCAGTCGTATGCATGTTTTAACTAAGTTTTTTGTCTCTATGACAGAATACAAACACTGACATTCATTCTTACATATAGTCGGTGCAATACGTAATGTTATTATAATAACCTGGTGATCAAGGTGAACATTCTACCTCCTAAACATCAGCATGACATCATAACCGCAATGCCGTGCTGACATCTGTATTTAGGTCAAAGCAACACTGTGTCTCAGTATAGCTGCATAGTGTCAGTAGCACCCTGTAAATGCTTAATGAAACCTTCCTGGGGTTGTGTTAAAAAAAACAGAACATACAGATATATGCGATATGCTGCATATATCTCTTTGCATCCACATCTGGAGCACTGATTCTTGTGTCTGCATCACGGCTGCATACCTTACGGAAGGCTTTCCTGGTGTCTCTGTAAGCCCTGCTCAGGCCCACCACCATGTTCATAGCGAAACGCCACACCATGTAGTTCTGCAGATCCCTGAGAGGAGAGAAAAAAGCATGTTCAAAGAAACTTTCCTACTCACGCAAAGCTACGATGTATATCAGTAATAGGCGAGCAGCTGTTTTTTTTTATTGAACGCTGTGCGCTCCCGCCTCCACAAGCACACAAACAGGCTATCGTCCACAATCACACCTACAGACTTGCGTGAACGCACACGCACGCACCTCTTGTTGTATTTGGACAAGACGAGGTTGAGTCTTCTGTAATAGTTGGGGGAGTAGTTTATGACCTTCTCTGTATTAGGAACGCTGATGTTGACTGTGCCCATTATCTTACCCGTGAAGTAACTCCAGTCAAATACCTGCAAGAGGAGTAAATAAAAAAAGCACACAGAAAAGAGGAGAGAAAAAAAAATAACATGAGGAAGCGACAGCAAGGTGAAACAGAAACCAATCCTGACAGAAAAAGAGTTTATTTTTACCCGTGAGTCAACCTCAAGGGTGAAGTTGGCGTTTAGGTCCCCCAGTTCCATCTTGTTGTAAAGCAACACTGGGTTGTTACGATCCTCTGGAGTATCAGTAGCCTTGAAAAAGAGCAGAGACAGAGAGGTTGAGAATCAAGAATGCTGTCACAACCCTCCTGTTTCCTGACTCAAGCGTGCAATTGTAGTGCAGGTCCAGCAGCATCAAACATATTTGGCATCCCGGGAGGCTTCAGGTCTGTAAATGTCAGAGCTCGATCGGTGTGACTGCCTTGTAAAAGCCACCAGCCGAGTGGAGGGGAAATGAAGCATGGCGGTGAGCAGAGCAGAGCGGAGCAGACCGGCCTGGAATGATAAACGTCGAGTGCGGAAACCTGTTGATGTCTGAGAAATGCTGTTGTGTTGGCATCAGACTGGTTAACAGCTTGTTTTAGACAGCAGCTGCTCCAGACTGGAGCCGCAGAAGACGAGGGAGGTTTGCGCTACAAATGGATGACAGGGGAGGTCATCCTGTTAACAAAAAGCCTTGTGAAACTAGAAGATAGAAGATAAAAGATTGAAGCGAGAAGATAAGACATGCATTCCCGCTGGAAAACAAATTACAATATTTTCAGAGCCGAGAGGAAGTCTGTAGATGTGATTTCGGCTGGGAGACTGCAAAGTGTGAACGCATGCTTACATTGGCGATGTCCCTCTCCAAGTCCATGATTCGTGTCACCTCCTCTCTCAGGCGGGTTTCGTTGAGGGCCAGTCCCCGGTCAGCGCGGATCAGCTTAGCCAGGTCGATCATGAACTGCTCATAGGCCCGACACGCCTGTCAAACATACACTCAGTCGTGATATTTGTATCTCACTTGGTTAAATTAAACCAGTGACCAAAACCAGAGGTGATAGCATGTTCTCATCCGTGGATACACACACACACACACTCAGCATGCCTCAAGCTGAAGGCAGCGAAGAACTACTTTCTGCATATCAATCAAACAACAGCGGACGGTGAACTGTAAAGCAAAACCAGGAGCGGAGGATGCGTGCTCGAGTCGCACACATCTGGTCCACATTGAGACACAACTAAGTATTCTGTTCTGCGTCTTTGATTTTAATCACCGCTCACTGCCTCAGAGCATAGTTTTATTAATCATGTACACACTGGCTCCCAGGAGCATGTAAGTGTACCAATAAACACAAAGTTAATTCATGTGCTGATGTTTGAAGCTGATGCCTTCGTCATTTGTTGGGCATCGCGTTTCCTGGAACAAACTCCAGGGGACATGGAACCCAGACTCAGCGGGTCCGGGCCGAAACGAAAACACGGGAGTTGTTTTCAGTTCACATTGGTCGAAAGTCTTAATTATATTAGAATTGTGCGTGCAAAAGTTGAAGCTTACCTCTGCATAGGGACCACTGCAGGCGTAGTAATCCCTGGACAAGAGGCCGAGGCTGGTCTGCTGGTCAAACTGGGGATGAGAAGGAGACGAGGAAATAGACACATTTACTTACGCAAGCCAAATCAATTGCTATTATAGCTGTTAATTGGTTAAAGTTGGAGCGTTTTCCAGCCAAAAGGTGCACACCCACATGAATGATATGCGAGTTGGAGTCCCTGTCATCGGTGCCGACGAAAAAGTTCACCAAGAGTTGAGTCCCGTATTTCTCATTCAGCTTGGCAATGACGTCCTCCAACCTCCACGTTCTCCCTGAAGAAACAACACAGAAGAAGAAGAAAAAGGTAAAAAAGAAAAGCCATAAATGACATCACGCTGTGTGACAGTGGGTGGGAAACAAAAAAACAAACAAAAAAAAGCTCTACCGTAGGTGGTCTCCCAGTTGTCCACAGCTATGGGCCACTCGAACACATCAGGCAGCATGTCCAGCAGCGGAGCCCCTCCTCTGAGCTCGATTAAACCTTAAATGAGGCGTAGGTACGAGCAAAAAAACAAACAAAAGTGAGTTGCCGGGGGTAGATGCGTTTATTTTATACAATCAAAATTCTGAAAAGCAGAAACCTTGTTATTATTCGTATACATTATTGTAACAATGTAAAGACGTTTGAGACATTAATTCTCACTTTCAGAACTAATGACTCGTGAAAATTAACTGACAAAACAATAAACTGAATCAGACAAATAACCTTTAATGACACTTATGAAAACGGACATTGAAGAAGATCCAAAAAGGAACATCTTGTGCCCGCTGACTCACTTTCATTGGTGCAGGACTTGTAAAGGGTCTTGGCCTTGGTAAGAGCAGCAGCTTCCCCCTCCACTGTTTTTTCAAGGACACCTACAAGTAGAGCAGAGAAACGTAGCAAGCGTGAAGCGAAGAAACGCAGACGGAGATAAAGGAGGAATGATTATGTCGCCGCGGTGATCTGGACTGTGGGAAAAGACGGCTGTTTATAACCTCAGGTGAATTGTGGAGGCTTTTTTTTTTGGTGCATTCAAAATAGAACCAGCTGCTCGTCCAGATGCGGTTAATCATTGTAAATGAAGGCATGTTGTCTGTGTATGTGTCAGAAAACAAGTTTCAGACCGCTGCCCTAGATAGCGACAAGTGACAAAGCGCACAATGCTAAAATTCAAACCAGGAAAAAAATAAAAATCATCCTGAATGCACTTAAATTAAAAAAAAAAAAACACAAACTTAAACTCCACTTCAAAGCGGTTCTTCTCAATTTCATTGTGTACATTTTTTTCCCCACAATATGTACAATAGCTACCTTAAAAACCAATAAAGAATTCTAACTTTTTCAGGTGGCAGCTGTTAGAAAAGTTTCTATATAATGACAAAACAGTGAATCTGAATATTGTAATGAGGGTATTACAGGTTTGCGGGGAACAAACAAGGCTTTAATGTTGACTTTCCCTTACAGAACAGACTGCAGGCAGTTTTCATTATCCTGGCAGTTTCGCAGCTTTGTATTGAGTTCTCTTGCAACTTTGGGAAAGTTTAAAATATATACAAACAAAAAAAATGTAAAAATGCCCTAGAATTTTGCATTGATAGGCCAGGAAGGGGACAAGCAAAGCATAACAACAGCTGCTGGGCCGATGCGCAGCAACACCGCATGGCCAGTCTTTACTCTGAACGACTGAATAAATAATCAACACTAATAATTTATTAGCCCTGCCGCAATTAATCTTTTTCTTTAGTGATTAAGATTGCATGGGTCATTCGTCGTAGAGGTCAACACTGTCATGTAATCCACAAATTAGAGTGACAACATGCGATGCATATTTAAATCTCTGCTTGCTGTAAATTAGCTCCTCAGCGCGGCGGCGGTAATCGCGATGAAGCTCCGAGCATGGAAGTCATAGCGAAAGAGGTGGAAGGAAATCAAGGAGCAACAAAGCTGAAGGTGTGGCAGTAAAGGGCCATTAAAAACAAGAGTGAACACCATTGCTTGTTTTATTGCCGGCGTTCATTGCCTCTTCAACACCTGTTGTGGGCATATGGACGCCAGTTAGCTGAGCCTCAGGCTGCATAGTGTTTCTGGGTAGACAGCTAATCAAAATGAGTGATAAGTGTTGGGGTGTAAACATGCTCAACTGAGGGGGAGGACAATGGGACCAATACAGTTTCCCTGTGCTGCTGCCTCAAGGCACCTAGTTGCATATTGTAGCTTTAAAGTCTAACAATGTCTTCAGGAAGTGCTGGCAGCTCGGAACATGAGCTTAAATAAATTTTCCCATCATCAAGGTTCAATCTAACGCCCACGCAGCAATTTTAGTATTTGCTGAGAACCAGTGTGGTGAAAGCGAGCGTATTGTGATGCTGTGATACAGGTAGACAGTCTGTACCCTCTGTCCTTCGAAAACAAGAAAACCTCACTCCTACTCAAGAGGGATCTCAAACTTTAGCGCAAGTTCAGCTGCTTGGTTTGTCATTCGGCATCAGAAACAAGAGGAAAAACTTAGCTGCGCCTGCACTTTTGTACCACCACAAAGTCTTTATGAGCCCGAGTCTTACATCACAACAGCTTACTGCGGATCCACCAGTACGTTAGAGGCTTCGAAGTGGTGCGGGGAGCTTTTCAAAGAAAAACGGAGAAATGGCTCGCTGTGTCAGGAATTGGGAGCTCAAATCCTGACTAAGTCACCTTCAGCAACTTATCATGATTTACAGCCCGGGGTTATCCACCTGAGTGCTTTGATGTGATAGCAGGAATCCATAACACCTGGTAATGAGTCACTGACAGCCACTACTTAGTTACTAAGATAAATGTGACAAATAAATCATTATGTACAAAAAAATATGTCATGTTATACAAGATGTTTTTCTTTGAGGCTGATTCCTGGACAAAGACAGTTTTGTAATTGTAGTTTCTGGTTTATCATTTCTCAACATCTGTTTCCCTCACTACACTCCGTGGATTTTTTATGTGGAGCTTTATTCATTAACTGTGCGGCCGCTTTATAAGGATGAATAATATTTTTAAGTCTAAGTGCCTCGTACTAAACCTCCTGTACATGCAAAATGAATGTAAATGGCAGAACTCATGATTGCTGTTGCTGTTGTTTATGGTAATTCAGAAGATGCAACAGCCTCCACATTTTAAAAATGTCCGTCATTAGTAAGCCATGTTCATTTACATTTATATCACACAGTGTTGCATTTGATGTATAGGCAAGGTGTGCCATGCATTCATTATCATGTGTTTATGTAAACATTTCAGAAATAATGCATTACCATCAGGGAGGACTATAATGAGCGCTCTAACGTTACTGTTTGTACTATTTCTAACTACTCTGTCCCTTGAGGTTGGCTTTTTAAAGATTGAAAATGCCATAAATTATGAGTGTCAGCCAGCTTAGCATTTCAGAACATGCGTCTTCTCTGCATTCACAAAGTTGCCATTTGTTGACATCTACTAAGTTGAGCTAGTTATCCGAGTCAAGCTGTGCAAACATTGTCTGCGTCGGTACAATGCGTGCACCGATTTCTCCGGCTCCGTCTGTCTTTAAAGAATATAAAAAGTCGGATTAAGGTAAGTTTACCCGTGGCTGTTAGCTCACCAGACAAAACACGAGCAAATACAGGCATGAAATACCAACATGCCTGGAAGTAATCCTTCCTCTTTTGCAATACAGCGTAATAAAATAAATGAGTTGGTCGCGCAGTCGCCTCGCTGCTAGAAGATTCGGGGTTTGAACCTGCTGGTTTCTGAGCGGAGTTTGCATGTTCACCCTGCACCTGATGTTTTCCGACTTTCCTCCACAGTCCAAAGACACAAATGCTAAGTTGACTGGTGATTCTAAATTGGCTGTAGGTGTGAGTGTGAGCCTTGTCTGTTTCTGCTGGATATAAACTCCAGCCCCCCCGCGACCCTCTACAGAAAGAACACGTGTAGCATAATAGATGGATGGCTTACATAAAACGTGTTACGTAAAGCTGCAGTGATTTTTTACTGAAATGTAAGAGGAACGCCATTTGGGCATTGCTGAGACAAAAATCTCTAAATGTAAATAATCTGTGAAAGAAGAAGGAGTTCTATATGCTAGGAATCTTTGGGAACCTCATTTTTTGCCAAGATTAGTTGAGAAGACACACCATGTATGTTCAGTATGTACTTACAGCCAGCAGCATAAAGAAGAAAGCAAGCTGTTTCCCTCTGAAAACAGCTGGCCTAGCTTTCTCTAAAAAAAAAAAAAAAAGACCGCAAGCACTGCTTAGGCTCACTTGTTAACAGAACACTGTACATCTTGTGTGTTTATTCCATTTGACACTGTTTAGATTAAACTAATACGACACAAATTGGAGAACTTTTGACGCCCATATGGGCAGATATCTGCGACATCAATCTTCTCGTCTGCTTTTTTTTAACCCACATTTCTCAAAATGACAAACTTTAAAAATAACTAATTAAAAAGAAAACCTCCGAAGGGCTACGGCGCAAGTAGGACAACCTTTTGACTTTGACAAGCCATCACATATCTCACTCTGACTTCGGTATTGCCTGTCACTTATAAACATATCTTATAAATGTTGCATTGCCAGATATACACCATCATACTGCACATCTCAGGCAACACGGGATCAATACAGGAAAGAGGATGGATCTTAAATTACACAGGCAGCTGACAGGAAACTCTCCCCTGAGCCCAATAAGACATCACTCATGTCACTGTGAGTTGGGATCAAAAGATAAAGACGAGGAAGATTGGATTTTAGTTTGGTTTTTTTTCTTATCTTTTCAATAATTCTGACTAACTAACTGACAGACCAATCACAATGAAAACAGGTTGATCACGCAGTTGGCGTAGTTAAGAAAAGCTTCATCCTTTTCTTTAATCTCTCGTTTTATTTCACGTCACATCTGATCATCATGTTTAAAAAAAAAAAAGAAACATATCTGCATAATTTATGTCCAATCCAGTCTTCTGTCTTTCCTCAACGCACAGTCTGAACTGTACGTTTGGGGACGGTTTCCCTCTGTGCATCAGGAGATTCTGCTTGAGATAAACCACCGCACTGTGCTCTAAACTACTATGCTTGAGACTCGGAGGAGGATTGCTCTGAAATAAACATGTAGCGTTTTAAATTTTCAGTCAAAGTTTGAGATAATTTTATTTCTCATTTGTTAGGTAATCTTTATAAAATGGAAAACCTCCCTACAGGGGTTATTTCACATTATTAAGAAATATGCACTGTAGCGAAAGGGGAAAGATCTTTCTGAATATGAAAAGCGTGAAATAGTGTAATGTCTTGCAAGAGGTATGAAAGCAATCGATACTTTGGAGGGGGAAAGAAAAAAAAAAAACTGAAGAGAGATCATCGAACTGTGAAAAGATTTGCGAGTGAATCGGGGCGCGAACGATTTTGGGTCAGATAAACGCATTGTTTCTGTCCGACAAATTCATAGCATTAAAAGGGCAGCTATGAAAAGGTCGACGTTGAACAGGAAACAGGTGTTTACGGAGTTCAGAGCCAGGCAGCTGTGCATGAAGGGGGCTTTTCGGCAACCCATAACCAAAGCTCACAAAGAGATGCGTAGTGCTCTGGAGGGTCCAGATGGAAGAAGTTCTGGGTGACTGGTGAACGGGCACCCCTTTGATGGAACACTGGAAAGTTAAATGGTAGATCTCTGAGTATGTCAAGGATCTGACCTCCACAAGTGTCAATCTAAGAGACACCTACTGAAGAGATATATTCATTTACCAGCCAACGCCGCTCAAAAAAAAAAAAACATTCACCCATGGTTGCTATGGCAATAAATGGCCAACAGCATCCACCGACCTCAAGCATGTTGAGAACATGTGGAGCATCTTTAAGAGGAAGATTTACATCCAGTAACGGCAGCTCTGGGAGGCAACACTGACATCCTTAAATAAACAGAAAGCTATACCTACAGGTTCGACGCAGGAGAGTTAAAGGTCTCAGCACAAGAGAGCTCTGTTTTGAGTTCACTATGATGCGAATGTTTTCTATGTTGGACTCATCTGTGTGATATTGTGTTTTGGTTTTTCTTTCTTATTACATTTGGAACATGGTGTAAACACTTAAAGGTTCAGTTGAGGTTCACATTAATATCAAAACTGCTGTCTAGTAAATACAGGCTTGTACACACACCACACAGCGCCCAAAGGTAGCAGCTGTCAGCTCTTGTCTGCTCTCTCTGGTCCTCAGCAAGTGAAATGCAACTCAATCAGAGCGAGATCAGGAGATGGACTCATTACAGCTCACCACCTGAATGATGAAATGTCATCCAGTGAATGTTTGATGCACTTGGCTGAATTTCGTTCTATCTTCCGACATCCATTCACTCGCTTTTCCGTCAGCGGTCGAACCATCAGTGTCAGCGTACCAGTTCCATTGGCAGTCGTGTTAAGCCCAAACCCGAACAGCTCCACCACCGTTTGACAGACATGATGGCATGCTTTAGTCAGGGGCTAGTCTTTTTTTTTTTCTCCACACTTTACTCTTTCAATCATTTTGATAGAACTTTGTTCCAGTCCTGTTTCGGTTTGAGGTGTTTCTATCTCATGGTCAACCAGATCTGCTTTTTTTTTTTTAGAATGCATCCAACATTTTTTGGAAAGCAACTACCATTGATCTATCTCTAGCACATGTTTGCTTTATTATCTGTTTACTTATCGAAGCCTCATTACTGTCTTCTCCCCTTTGCGCGGTCACGTCTTCACTCCTCGTATCGACGGACGAGTCAATCTAAATGGCAGCTCTCATCTCGCAATCGCCTCTGAGTCATGTGCGAGCTCTTTTGTGCACGAGCCGAAGCAACACACAGCTGCTCGAGGAACGTTCAGCCAGCCAAGTGTCCAATTACTTTTGAACCCATGCAATATGAGCACTGCGCGTTAAACTGCTGCATCTCCCACACGCTTCTATTAATCGCCGATGTGTAGCTCTAACTCAAACCGAGGCTCAGAGCATAAAGTATCCTTTACTTCTTCTTCTAATTGAATATGCCGAAGCACAGAGCCCAAAGAATCAAGAGTCAGTCCAAATGCTTACAGTCTAGACTGTGTAGTACAGTACTGAATCTTCATCTTTTAATATAATTCTTTTCATTTGCTGGGTGCTTTAAGTGATTTCTCTCCCTTATATCTACTTGTTTCGCTTCTTTCTGCATGGCCGCGTCTCACTTCAACCGCTTTCTAGCCTTTCATTTTTCAAATCCACCCATTTTCTCATTACCATGTGTGCACTATTTATGTGCTCATTTAATTGTAATGAAGTCCTGAGATAGAGACCCTTCGCAGGGCGCTTCCTGCGAAAGGGCACAGATCATGTGTGTGTGATTGGATTACTGACTGCCTGGCGCTAATGTTTAACCACAGCAAAGGCTTACCCTTTGGCTCTGTCTCTTTCACGCACACACACTCTCTCTCTCCTTCTCGCCGCATGTGTGTGTGCGTATTTGGATTTATTTGAGAATGGATTTTGTGCCACCTGATGTTTGTTTGAGACATCACGTCAGTTTGAACCAAACCACTCAGCGTGATACAGAATCCGAAATTTTTTTTTTGGGTTTCTCCTCTCTACATTGCCATTTTATCCCTGAGTGCTTCTCATTCCGCAAAGCATTTCATTAGCAGTGTTTTTAGCGCTGCTGGGTTTGTCTTTTTTTTTTTTTTTGCTTAAATGTATGATTATGAAGGATATATTTAGAGTATTTTACAAGCAGGAGCTGTGAATGAAGTAAAAAGTGAAATGAATTGGCACTGCTTGAGAGTGATAAATCCCTGCTTTTGCAAGGACAATAAACCTACTGTAAAAAAAAAAAAAAAAAGAGCATATATTACCTCAAACTGTATGCAAACAAGCACATTAGCTCATTAAAAACTCCCTTTATGTGCATCTAAATAATTTACAGCTTCATTGAGGCACTTGATTGTTACAATATTGAATTTTTATATATACTGTTCTGCGATTAGCAGCTGGTTTGGTCACATTTTGCTGTTGGAAAAAAATAGAACATATTTGGGGGACAGGAATTACTTTGAAGGTCCATGACACTGAAGGTGAAAGCCCTGTTCAGTTTCTGCATAAAGAGTGTAATATGCTGACAGCTGGAGCACTACCAAATATTGGATGTGAATGAACACCCTCCTGGTTAAATCATTTGTTTATCAAATTAATACGCCTTGACAAAAAGGTGACAGCTCTGTCCAGATGGAAATTTCCGGGGGGAGGTCAGCTACAGCTACCAAACTTAACTGAGATACAAAACATTCAATAATTGCACTTAAAAGTCCCATTCTGATTGTGACCAGAAGTTATTTTGTATTTTGTACAAACAACACAATGAACGCCTTAGAATTCCATGTCGCTTTTTGCTGAATTTACCAACTATGACATGGAGTTTTGTTCCCCATGCAGCGACAAAAACAGCACAAATTTGCTCGAGCTCTGACTCATTCCACTTTGCAGCTGTGCCAACAAAAATCATTACAGTGGTTGTTGAAAAATTGTTATCCAGCTCAACAGTGTCCTTACAGGTGGTAAATACACGGGCTCCCAGCTAAGTTTAACATACTTGATTTTTGGTGAGTTCCCCACTTTTCCACTAAAGCCAAACAACAAGTCAAACTTGGCAATCTATACCAACTCGCCAATTCCTGTTAGTCAGAGTGCCCCTTGGATAAGCTGACTGTATATAAACTCTTCTGTCCTGTACCCAGTACTGAGCTGGCTGCAGAACAGCTAAACAGTGGAGATTATTACCTTAGTGGAGGTCGAAACTCTTTCCTGTTATTCCTAAGCATCCTAGCTGGCAAAAACACGCTCAATTCAGGATTTCTGTTCAATATGTTGTCTTTGGCCGAGACTCACCGCGTTAATATTCATATTATTTGACTTGGCCACCGACTCCAGCTATGCTATCTTTATTTGATATGTTTATGAGGAATAGAGTGTTTATAATGTTGCGCAATGGTTCTGACTGGAATTCTGATATGAGGAGGTCATGTCAACAAACCATTTATCTCCAAAACATTTTACAGTGGTCACTATTGTTAGAAACGTGTCCTTTTTCAGTTGTTGCTATCGCAGGAGAAACGCAGACATCCAGTCTCTTCAGTACTGTATATCACAGACTGTAAGAATGCCAGAAAGCAAGTCACATCTGAACACGTTTCTGGTGTCACGGCAACCTCACAGATAGCCTTGTGGTGTTGCCAAATATGGGTGGCTACACTTCTCTTATTACGGTAAGATTTAGACCTGAAATCATGCGAAAAGCATCTCGTTTAATACAGAAGCTCAGTCTCACGCACAGACACATGCACGCACATGGGGCTTAGCTTGACTACCACATGCTGCTTCGCATTTCCTGACCTGTCCTCAATGCGTTTCTAAACTTCTTCCTCGCTTCACATCGAAGCCCCCCTGCTTGGCGCGTATCCCACCACCTATCTCATCTTCCATTATTTACCTTGTGTCTTTCATTTCACCTCAGGTTTCATTTTTTTTTTTTTTGGTGGGGGGGTGGATGAAAATTCTTCCTTTCATCCTCATCTGCTCGTTGTGCTGCTCTCCTTCCTCTTCCTGACACAAACTACCTAGTAATTAAAACACTCATGGTCAATTGAGCAAATCATTGCACAGTATGCCACACCTGAGTTAACGGGAGGTGGAAAATAAAACTCTACCCCGGCTCGTACACACATATACGCACGCACTACTTGTCGCCCGCAATCAGGGCGCACACCGTCATTATGAATCATTTATGGCCTTTTACGGCAGCAGAGAACAATCCGAGGCATTTACAAGCAACCGCACATCTACGCAGCCACTCGCACACATACACACATGCATGCAACCTTTTTTTTTTCTTCTTTTTATTGCTGTCATGCAGCCTAGAGCTCTGCAGTGTCCAGGTGTTTCCAGGCCCCTGCAGCTGTTGACAGCAAAAAAGAATCTGTCCATCTGTGGGTGGCGGTATCCAAGCAGGCGGCACCAGCCACCCCTGGGATCAGAGGTCGCATGTTTGATGTCACTTTCAGACTAGAGGTCACACCTCTGCCGAGGCTTCGTGCTGCCGGTGCCTACTCCTCGACACACATCAGTCTTCAAAGAAAAATTTTTTACTTGAGAGCTGTTGGGTGTGTAAGTCTTCCAGGCGGCTGAATGCGCACTGTAGCAAGTCATCAAGTATAATCTTCAAAACACAAAATTCTCTTTTTTATTTCTCTGTAAAGCAAACACAGACCTACACAGAGAGGCACCCGCAAAGTAAACCTGAACATGTGTGTATGCAGTACAATCTGAGACATTCCAGCTCTAACTGGTAAGCTAGACCGCCTGTCGGAAAGAGCGCAACAGTGACGGTTGGTGGGGATTTAAGCTGCTGAATGATTAGGACCAGTTCTTTGGCAGTTTTATTCCCTTCTGTGGTAAACACAGCATTTAGAGCAATTAAGTCAATGGCTCTAAAACATCAACCTTTGCACTTTGCCCAATGTTTCCACTTTAACTGCAGCAGCTTATTTTCATCCTCTTTCTTTCCCCCCTTCGTCTCTTCTCCCTTTTTCAGAGCGGATGTCCCCGTGACACTCGATCGTAGTAAAAGTACAACAAAGTGTGAAATGACGCCACGCGCCCACACAGGGACATGCTATGTACGTAAATGCACATAACGTATCAAAATGCCTAAAATGAGCCCTTGTTGAGCAATGTTTATTTTCCTTTTTCCCCCCTGTGTGTGATTTTTATGAGTGTTAAGACTGCCTTGGTGAAGAGAGGAGGAGGACAGAGCAAAACAGAAGGGCTGCACGTTGTTCTAAAGAAAAGTGCAATGCCAAAAAGAAGTACATGTGCATTGTTTTGCATACGCTGTTTGATAAAAAAAAAGTCTAATTTGAAATCCAGGCAGTCCTTCTGAAAATCTTATGTTCAAGCAAATCCCAGTGAAGGAATATGAGTCAGAATTTCAGTAATACGCTTTTATAATTACACTACACAGAATGAATAACAATGCACTTTTGCCACCAAGAGCCTGCTCTGCGCGAAGGGTATGGAAACAAATGCCGACTACATTACGAGCAATCTCTAAACTCTAATGAATGTTATATTGATCCCGAAAAAGTTGTTTATCAAGAAGTAAAGGGAAAGCCAGGTTGATGAGCGCTGCCAGTAACAAGTTTTAAGAATTTGTTTTCCACAACATAAACAGAAGATTGAAAAGAAAAAAAAAAAAGTCATCAACTGGATAGGAATCCTATCCTCGGGGAAATAAAACAAAAAAAATAAAAAAAATCTGCATGTCATCAATGGCAAGCACAAAGGCAAGATAGCAAAAGAAAAGAAAAAGGCCTGGGACACAAACTTTGTGTCCTTTAAAGATTGGACAGATGAAGTACTCAAGAGTGGTGCAAATTATGTGAGTCCACGAGACAAGCTGCACTTTAAACCCTCACCCACTAAGGATCAATCTTTCTCACACCTCTGAATCACTCCGTTTCTCCTGCAGCCACTCCACACTGTCTTCATCACAGTGAAAGGTACTGGCATATAAATTGTAAATTTATGGCCGTTCAAGAGTTTTGGTTGTCCGTGGAAAGTTTGTTCCCCATAAAGATTTAGCACTCAAGATTCCGCCGGCCTTCTCACAGACAACTCGAGGTGACGTATGGACCCTCATACGCACACACATGCATGCACGAATCTGCAAACACACACACGTGTAGTGTAACTCGAGCCTCTCAGTATCAACCACACCACAAGTACACTAACAAGACTCTAGTGCCTCCTAAAAGCTTCAAAACACCTGAGACAGACAGACACACACACACACACACACACACACACACGTGCATACTTCAGAATAAGATTTTTTCTCACTACCATGTGTTGACACCTTTAGAAAACAGCCTGAACTCCATTTCCACACACATACACACTCACACACACACACACACACACACACTCACACACACACACTGATAATGCCAACTCTGTTGACAAAGTCCCAGCTCACATGGTAGTACTGCAGCCAAACTCCCATGGCATCTGTGATATCTATAGAGCTGCAGTCCCTGAAGGACAGTCCTCCTTAGATCACATTCTCAAGCAACTGAATCAAGCTGTTCTCGGTGCTCTTAAGAAGCAAGCGGATTGAAAAAAGGCTCACCGTTCGAGGGTGTTTCGGAGTTGCTAATCACAGGTTAAATGCAGCATTGTTACGCTAATGCAAGCACATCTTTCACGGGCCCACCTGCCCAGCTGTGTTTTGGTCTCTCTGCATGCAGATCTATGTTTTGTTTGTGTGGGTGTGTGTAGGTGTCTGACCTTTGAGGATGACCTCCAGTTCGTCTCGTAAGATGTCAAAGGTGCTGTATCTAAAGCTGGTCTCTGGGATAATGTTCTTTTTAAGCCAACCGCCACAGGCATACTGGTAGAAGTTGTCACAGGGGTCCACGCTGGCATCCATGTTCTCAATGAGACGAGATGCTGTATGGACAGAGAGAAAACAAGCTCCGGGAACTGGAGGAAGTATGTACCAATAGAAACCATACTGCAGGATATAGAGGCACGATGTGAAATTAACCAACACAAATTATATGAATCATTGCTCGCGGCTTGCTCTATTTTAAGTATACACCAGTGAGGTTTGAGCAAAAAATCACAGTGCTGTTACTGTCGCAGCTCCAGTTTTGAATGGTTTTTAATGCAGCTCTGGACAAAATGAAACACTGTTCAACACTTTTTGTTGATCTTTCAAAGGCATTTAATGCGATTGATCATGTCTTGCTTTTAAAAAGACTTCAAAGTATTTGTTTTAGACTCCAGGACAGACAGCAGTGTTGGGCGACCAGAAAAAAAAAGGTGCCCCACAAGGCTCAATCTTGGGGTCTACTCTGTTCACCCTCTATGTAGATCACTTTGTCTCCTTTGTATTCAGTTGTAATGTACATCTCTATGCTGACGACACAATATTGTACTGCACAAATTAGTTCTCAATGCAGATAAAACCAAATACATGATTTTGACTGCAGCCAAAAACATTGCAAGCTGGTCATCTTTCCTCTAATTGGTACAAATATTAAAGCGTCACAGAATACAAAGTTTGAACAGATGAGAAGCCAGTTATTAAATATCATGTGTCCATCCTTGTGACTAAACTATGACAAGAAAAGGGTTTCTTTTACAGGAATATATCATGTTTCCCACTGCATTTTAGAAAAAATACATTGAAGCACCGTATCAGCGTTAGACTATGGTGGTGTTTTGTACATAAACACATCAGAGGCAACTCTCAAGCCCCTGTTTATCACTCTGCCTTCACATTTATTACTGTTGATAGTGATAATACTCATCACTGTGAGCTGATGCTTCCTCCCTCTCTGTAGGGTGTGACATCTACTGAGTTTTATTTATTTATAAGGCTCTTACTGCTTTTTTACCCCCTTATATTACCTCATTACTGTCTTTTAATGTGGGCCCCTACTGAACCCCCTCAAATGATTGGATTACTCTGCGGGGGACTGCTTGTTTTTTGTTTTTGTTTTTTTGAAATGGAAAATCTAGTTTTACCCACTTTGAACCTGTTACCTGGAATAACCTGCAGAACAATTTGAAGCTGGCCTCATTTCTATTCTTTGGGCAGTCATTTTATCTTATTTTAGTTCAAACTGTTCTAGTTGATTCATTTGTTTTTTTTAAGTGCAAATGTTCTGACTAATGCCTTTTCTAATTATTTTGCTTCTAACTGTGCTTTTCAATAGTTAGTCAAGTTTGTTATTGGCATGCCTACATGTGCACTGTAAATGAAGCCTCTCAATGTACTGAGTTTAAATAAGAATGTAATGAATGAATGAATGAATGAATGAATGAATGAATTAGAAATGCTTTAGAAATACTGCACTGTGTATCTGAATAGGCCAGCAACCAGTTGGCAACTATTACATATTCTGTTGCACAAGTGGAGGTCAATGATGCCGACTACATCACCATTTCATATTTTGGGAAATGCAGCTATTCACTCTCTTCTTAAGCGTGAGAGAAGATCAACACCGCTGGGATATGAACCTGTTCAATACAAGGATGCAGCCAACAGCTTGTTGGCTTAGTTTAGCATAAATACTGGAAATAGGAAAGCAGCTCTGTCTTAAGGTAACAAAACCCACCTTCACCTCGAAAGTGCACTGAGCTCACTTTCTACATCACGAACACTATATTCTGCTTGTTTAACCTGCATGAAAATGATATTACAGGACATATTATATGGGTCTATTTCTTCCTCAAAATTAAGCTTACCAAAATGTCAAGACATACATTTGCTCTCCCATAAATAAAACTAAACATGTCAGTTTTATGCTTCTCTGTGCATGGACAGAACAATTTGATCTAATGCATTAATTAGTGAACTCTGAGGTGCTCCCCTTGTTTCCAGGAATCACGCAAAGCCAAGCCTAACCAGCTGCTGGCTGAGGTCTTGTAACAAATGCACAGATGCAAGGGTGGAATTGATCTTCTCATATAACGACCAGCAAGAAACTGCTTTTGCTAGTTGCTGAATAACCTGGAGAAAAGCGCAGGTGAGGTCTAGGACCACCTAAAGCCTTGGATGTTTGCCAGAATACTTGATGTAGTTCTAATAGGACTAGCCAACTGTAGCGCATTTGAAAATCAAATGTGGTTTCCGACAAAACAAAGGACTTCTCTGCTTTTCCGTTCATGAAAATGCACACAGAGTATATTACTTTGAGCCATTTGCAAAGATAAAACAGTATAATGACACTAATTGGGCTCAGTTCAGCACCACTACTGGAATCTTAGCTTCTTTGAGCAGCAATTAAATTACACGAGGCAGCTCAGACATCTCTTGTGACAAAGCTGTCTTTCAAATCTGACTGAATTGGGACACTGGCTCCCTAAAAACGAATTTGAAATGAATTGGCATCTGTTGCTGGAAAACCAGAGGTAGAGTTTTATCACTAATTTACACATGCAGTTTTTTTTGTTCATGATAAATAAACAGTTTTTTTTTTGCCACTGAAGTGAGAAAAAAGTGACAAGATTTGATGTTATATTGAAGAAGCTGGAGACAGTCGAGTGTTTTTGCTTAAAATATGAAGAAAAGAAGCGTTGAGATACTGATCTATACGTATTAATTGGGAGGAATGCTGGAATAACAGCAGCATAATGTATCAGAAAATGGGTTTGTGTGGTATAAACGAAGGTCTCGACTCATTACGGCAGCCATGCGGTCAATGAGAGCTTACAGTTGAGCAACACTAAACTTGAATATGTCGAAATGCTTCAGTGTTGGACAGATGTTGCATACGTATTGTTTGGATTTGCTTAAGCTGTATATACATGCCTATTACCGCTTTCTCAGTTTCTCTTGCAGATTTGTTCAGGGGTGATCCGAGAACAATACGCCTTTGCTTGTCTGTGCTGATCAGGACTTTTTTCTTTGATCACTGTTTTGACTTAGAGGAAGCATATTCACAGTTGAAGTGGCTATTTTCTCTAAATAAGTCTGAAATCCCTGGGCTTCTGCAGCGGTCTCAATTTTTCCATTCTGTCTTCCTCAGAGAGAAAGAAAAAAAATCTAAGCCTTCACAAAGAGACACTAAAGACAACACACAAACAAACACACACTGCTTACCTGACTGCGTGCAGTCTGCCGTGGTGCAGATTTCATCTACAGGAAAATGCAAAACAAATCATCACTCAGAGGGTTTTTTTTTTTTTTTTGCACTCATCAGTCATTATGTCAGATGCTCATTCTCTCCTTCCTATTCTCCTTGATTTCTTTGCCATCGCTCTTGCACACATAAGTGTTGCTTTCACTCTGTCAGAAAGAATCCAGGCGCTAAAGTGTCGATCAAAGTGAATCTGACATGTACTGACACACCAGCAAACTGCCGTATAACTTTAAATACACTCCTCGGCGTGTTACGTGTGAATGCCCGTGATGTGAACACGGTTGAGCGCACACGTCGCCACAAACACAAGCAAGTCACTGAACTTTCTTGTTTTTTTCTGACATGGCAGTTTACACATTTATCAAGTGCAAGACTGCAAAAACCAATAATAGCTCAACACACACACACACATAAGCAGTCCTAATCACTTTTCTGTTGGATTTTTTTTGCATTAACCTGCTGAACCTCGCAGTTGTTCCGGTTGTTAACAATTAATGTTTACATCTATTAATGATCTGCTTATTATCAATGCTAATCTAATGCTTGCACATAGGTTTCTTGGACTTACTAATGATTTACGAAACATTTAATACAAAATTGGAAAATGAGCCTCGTGCCAGCTTAATGATTTTGACATTTAAGAGCAAAAAACAAACTCTGATTAACAAAATAATAATAATGAAGCAGGGACATTGATCTGAAGCATTGGTTTCCCATGGCGAGGAAATGGTGCGGGGCTTTCGGTTCAATTTCTCGGTTCCTCTATGCATAATCCATTCCTCATAATCTGAAGTGATGGCATTTAGAGCAAAAATAAACACTACACACTTCTCCATAATTCGCACAAAAAAGTCGAAAATTTGAATCATCACACTGTTTTTTCAGGTGTTGTATGAAAATGCCTGAGAACACAGAGGAAAACTCCTTGGCACACTTGTTTTCTTCTTTCTGTCTCAGTGGCTGTACTTTTGCACTGTGCTCTAAAAGCACCCAGCTCGAGTGTCTTCTATCACCTGAACAAAGTACTGCTCTTCAGCTCGCTCCTTTGGGCTTACCATTAACCATGAACTCTGGAGCTAGAAGTGATGCCCAGTGCGTGTACACAGTTTAAAGGCAATCTTTCAAAGTTTTGAGAAGTTCACTTCATATTGTGGCGGCAAGAATACAAAAAAAAAACGACCAAAAAAGCACTCAATAGCTGTCAAGAAGAGTTTAAATTACATGATGCCCTTGTTTTGATCAGACTGCTTTTTGTCAGGTTCATCAAACATTCCTCAACGTGAGCCAGACAAAGATTAAAGAAGTCTTTTATTTTCTTTTCAAGGAGCTACTTGGGGGTTTTTAGACACCTCACAAAACCTCTACAACTAGAGCACTCACCGGTCTTCTGTGTGGCGAACAGGATGATGAGGGCGACGATGACGATGAAGAGCAATGAGACAATGGTAATGAGGCCGATCTCCAACGAGGTCCAGCGGGGCTTCTTAGCCGATTTGGGGGTGTTGGTCTCTGTCATTCTCGGGTCTCCTCCTTCAGCTGCCGCCTGTATCAACTCACCTAAAGAGAGCCGGGAGAAGTGAAATCTGAAAGGATGAAGCAACTGAGAGGAAATGAATCAGCAACCACTGTAATGATCCCTTAATGGTGATTTATTAGGCCAACGTGTCTAAACATATCCTGGTTCCTTAAAATGAGGATGTGTAGCTTCTCTCTGGTTTGTGTCATCCCAAACCGAACAATATCTGGTCTTACGCTGCGGGTTGCACAAGATAAAGCAGTCACATAGGCCTTCTGAGGAACTGGGAACTACTGTTTTCTGATATCATTCATCAATTCACAAATTTTCAAAACTAATGAGGAAATAATCAGTAGTTGCATCCCTAAAACTAAGGGATTTAGACACCATAGGTGTTAAAATAAAAGTACAATTCCAATATAAAGCCCTCATCTGACTCTTGAAAACTCTAAATGAACACAAGCGCTTTCATCTCTTCAGTGTCATTTAAAAACCAGCACTGATAATGAATTTTTAAAGTCATCAAGCAAAAAGTCACCTGCTGGTTGCAGCTTTTTAAATCTGACTATTTTGGCACTTTGGCACACACTATTTTCAAATGAAATCTATTAACGCTGGCATTAATACAGCAAAGATTCTGTAAGGTCTTCTGAGTTCTTAAGCGCACTCAGAAGAAAGCAAGCAGAAAGAGTTAAAGGGAGATGAAAGACACATGACAGTGATAGGAGGACAAATGAGAGGAAAAAGACACAGCAAAGCAACATTTTTTTTTTCTTTTTAAAAACCAGTCTTGGAGCGAAAGGTGAGAACAATGGAAGTTCTTACCCCTAGTGGCCGTACACTCCAGACACAAAACAACAAAACAAAACAAAACAAGAAACACACACTTCTGACGAACAGAAAACAAGACCTCTTCCTCAGCTCTTCACCGTGCACCAGTAGTTGTTTTTCCTCTCAGGGGCCAAGGAGGAACTTTACAAAGTTCATGCAACAAAGCAGGTCTATCTCCGAAGGCAATTAATCCCTAATCCTTTGACGACGGCGCACACTTGTGCAATCGCTGCACACAAACACTCATCACTCGTGCACACTTTAACAGGCCAGTGTCATGAGGTGTGGGTAGAGATGGGCGGGTTTTTGAGCGTGCAGGCTGAGATGAGAGCACTGCATGACCAAAGGGCAAAGTCATTCAGTTTCCTTTGAACCAACAGTCAGCTGCAGATGCGCATCCTCGTCCACATTAATCACACCAAACCACAATCTGGCTGCATGTTAAATTCCCTATCACTCCTCGTTATGAACGAAAACAATATGTCATTAAGGAGTAAACTTCCCTGATTTTGGTCATTACCCATCCTGATTAGCCATCATTCATCACACCAACCGCAACTCCCCCAACAGGCTGCTTTTCCAAACTCCACACCAACAGTGAAGGCTTGCATGACATCACCACGGGACATGAGATTTACTGTAGCAAGGCGATGACTGGATTTGACTTTTACAGCTGAAAATATGACGGAAAAATGAGTGAGTGAAGGCATTAAAAAAAAATAAAAAATAAAGATGAAGCAGTCAGATGACACAAGCTGATATGTTAATCAGAACAGGAAGAGGAGGGGAGGCGGGTGCAGAAAGTTCGTCTGCGAGCAAACAGATCACCGTGACAGCAGTCCCACGGCTCTAATAAAACCATGTGTGCATGCCGGCATTGGAGATTTTGTAAATTATATTCATTCACTCTAATCCTGACACTTTGCATGCCAGGAAATCGAATGTCTGCGAGATTTATTCCGAAGGAAAAAGGAACATAAAGACGGTGTGGAGGAATGTGCAAACGGAGAGCAAGGGGGTTCGAAAACGGCGTCAAAATCTGAGTGGGACCCTGAGAAGTCCTAAATCATGTTTAAGTGACTCCCTCTCAGTGTGCTGAGGCATGTTAGGTATGAGGAGCACTTACTGTACTGTATCACTCGTGCTTTGTTTCTTTATCAGGAATTGGGGGGATTAAAGTCGGGGAAAAATGCTCATCCATTCAGTTAGGAGACCTGCTTGCATGACACCTTTGAGGATGTTTACTTTGTGAGAAGGAGGAACACCTAAAATGTGTTTTAATGCCGCTGCTCTGCTTGCAGGATGCAGTAAAGGCTTTTATTTCTTTGTATAATGTGACTCTGAGTGTGTTTTGAAAAAGGTATACGTGCTGCTGCATTTTGAAGATAATGGTTCATGAAAGGATGTTCCAGAAGTCTAACTTTTCTCTCTGTGTTTTTTCTTCTTTCTCCATTCTCTGTCTGTCTGTCTGTCATGATATATCTGAAACATAAATGGCCCCCATGTCTTGTGAGACCTCACAAACCCCTTCCAAATTAAAGCCATCATTCACCGAGACACCTGAAAACACTCATGAGTCTGCGCACACACACACACACATAGAGGCTACTTGCACAAAGTCACTTTTTTTTTCTTTTTTTTACAACCTACATCCATGTGAGCCGTGAACATGTCATACACCTAACTGAGTTTGAATAAGTACAGGAGTGTGGCCTACTTTAACTTAAAATAACACCTTCTCTGGGATATGAATTTCAGCGCAGGGCCTGTAGCTGCACACTGAAGAGTAAAATCATTTTTTGAAAGAAGAGTCCTGATGCCCAAAGGTGCTGTGATCTAGCTGAAATGAAGTCCACCTCTCAAATTGCTTTCCTAATGGTTTTTTTTCTAATAGCAGCGTGAATGCAATAGTAAAAATAACTTTTAAAGGGATATTACACCAAAAAAAAAAAAAAAAACTTACTGCAACATCACCCCCATGCAGCTGGAATGCAGTAAAACACTATCACCAAAAAAAAGTGAGCTCAGAAAGGTACCCAGCTGGACTTTCTCTTTTTTTTTCTTTTTATGTCTGATAAAATTATCAAACTCCAGTGATAAAAATATTCATCTGCAGCACACGCGGTGGTTCGCAGCCGAGCAACACGCAGCTAAATGCGTGCCAGCTCCTCATCTCCTGTTGCACGTCAGGAACTCCGAGGGGGGTGGCAGTGATCAACTGGTGCACGCTGCCCCGTGTCACCCAACCGGCAAACGCGCACACGCACACACACACACACGCACAAAAAAATAATTAATTCATAATATTTTTTTTTTCTTTTTAAATCCCAATAATGCGCACAGGCGGGCACCGACGCACGCAGATGGCACCGCGTTTGCAAGAGGCGCTCCGGCGTGCGTGAGCCACTTACCAGATATGTCGGGAAATTTTCGGTCGATGATATATATGGGCATCACATCCACTGATCAAACATCCAGCAAATCCACAGAGGGAGCGCGAACTGCTGATCAATCTGCCACAGACGATCTATTTGCTTCACCCCAGATTTCAAACAAGGCACCAAAAAAAAAAAAAAAAAACGATCCCGCCTCTCCTCCTTCTTCTTCTTCTTCTTCTCCTTCTTCTTCCTTTGGCTTTCTATTCTAGGAGTGCACATTCACACACACACACACACACACACACAAAAGCACACACACACACACGCAAACACTCACGCACAGACCCCTTCTCTACAACTACTGTACCACATCTACCCGGAGAGGAATCGCTGAATTCAAATGATCCATCAGGGTCCTGCGCGGCGCAATTGGTCAAGTGCGTGATCGGGAGATCCCATATTTATACAGCCGGTGACATGCGGCGAGGCAGTGAAGTAGCCTCCTGAAGTTCCCCCCGTCCGCAGAGACGCTGTCTCCTCCGGCAGGGCGGCGTTTAGAAGTGACCCTGTCAGCGGCACTTGCTGTCAGCGGCGCCTAAACAGCTCCAGGGCGCAGCTTCAGGTGTGCGATCAAGTGATGTGGAGCGTATTCCAGCGCACTTGCGTCGTGAGTTTTAAAGGCAAATGGGAAAAAAAAATAATAACAATAACTGAAAAAAACGTGTCAGTGTGGACATTTCAAAGGTATTGACAGGACCTGCACCAAAGTAAAACAGTGATTATATATCTAATCCAGATGTCAAAATAAAAAACTTGAAAGTCGTGACCAGTAAATCACATCATTCAGGCTCACTGGGGTTATTTCATTACTCTGCTCACACTGTAATACATCTCTGTCACTTTTTAGAAGGAGGCAGCTGAAAGCAACACTATAATAAACCCAACTAGGATTTGTTTTGTTCCACAACTGTTCTGAGAAAGTTCTGCAAAATTCTACTAATGTGTTCAGCAATAAGTTTTCTTTCAGTTCCCTGAACGTTTTTTTGTTTTTTTTTAATAAAAGGTAAACCTGTTTGGTGACAACATTGCTGGACCATTGAACACCAGCATGTTTGAAACTGAATGTTACACTGAGAGCGTTCTTTCTTCGTTGTAACACTGTGGAACATTGCAAAGATTATATCATGAGTTCCTTCAGCAACATCCTCAGAACGCTCATTAATCGCATTACACAAACATCTTACAAAGGACGTTCTGTCATCTAACGTCTTAATAACATCTTGAAAACATTTTTTGAATGTTGCATTGCATCCTTCACTGTTATCGTTGGGTAATTGTTCCATAGAAGAATGTTCTAGAAATGTTCTACCTTTAACATATCATATTACAGCAACATTATAAAATGTGCCATGTGGAAATGTTCTGTCATTTGAGACCATGATAACATCTGGGAAAAACATTCTTGAATGCTGAGAACCTTCTTCTTTTGTTATCATGGAACATTAAGAGAATGTTTTCTAGAAGAATGTTCTATAATATGTTCCCTCTGCAACATCTCCAACATCCCTTTTCAGATCATTGCAGGCAGAATGTTAATATTTCACATAACAAGAACATCTTAAGAAGAACGTGACGTCTTGATAACATCTCAGAAACATTTCTTGAACATTGCATTGACAATATGCAAAGTTATCATCGGGGAAATGTTTGACAGAAGAACATTCTAGGTGTTCCCTCATCAAAAAAGCCAAATGTTCTACCTTTAATGCATCGCATTAAGGGAACATTCTAAAAAAGTTCTGTCATTTTAGGCCTCTATAACATCTAAAAAGCATTTTTTGAAAGTTGTTAAGAACATTCTTCCTTCATCGTCAGAGGAAATGCTTGATAGAAGAACATTCTATGTGTTCCCTCAACAAAATGGCTAAATGTACCTTTCATGCATCACATTACCAGAGCGTTATAAAATGTACTGTATAAAAAGATGTTTGGTCACTTGACGTCTCAACAACATCTGGAAAACAGTTGTTTTTTTTTAAGTTGTTTGAGAGCGTTCTTTCTTTGTTAATATGGAACACTGTCAGAATTTTTCATGAGTGTGTTCCTCAATCACATCCTCAACATGTCCTCAGAACATTGTAGGCATGTTAATATACCACATTGCAAGAATCTCTTACGGAGAACGTTCTGTCATCAGGCATCTTGACAACATCCATCCAT
>NW_007579229.1:106607-157826 GCF_000690725.1 Stegastes partitus
CTTTCAATGTGTTCCCTCAACACAAATGGTAAATGTTCTACCATTAATATATCACATATTACGTCAACATTACAAAATGTTCTGTGTAAAAAATGTTATCTGAGGCCTCAGGAAAAGAATTTTTGAAAGTTGTTTGAGAACCTTTTTCGCGTTGTTATCATAGAACATTGTATGAATGTTTTATAGAAAAATGTTGTAGAGTGTTTCCGCTCACCAACATCTTCAGAACATTGCAGGAAGAACGTTCCACCATTTTTCACATTTCTATAATATCTAATTAAAAAAAGAAAATCATCTGAGGCCTCATTAATATCTGGAGAACATGTTTTGAATGTTGTTTTGTTGTCGTGGAACATAGTCTGTGCTATTGCCAGAATCCTCCAAACAACCTCTTACTGTTGCAGCTACAAGTCTTAGTTTGAACCTCATTGGAACACTGTTAGATTGATAAATACCTCTACTTTGAACACTAGAAAAACTTTAAAATATCATTAGAACTCGTAGGTAATGTTAGTTGATGTTACGGGAACATTCCGTGCTAGCTGGGAAAGCGTCATCATTAGCAAAGTTTACTCAGTTTCATTATTTACAGAACCAGGACAATCACCACTGTGGTTCAATACTGATGGATTAAGGCTGTCACCAATACCTTATAACGTATCTGATTCTACGACGTTTAAAGCCCGCTTGCTCTTAGATCAGTGTTACTCTAAACCACTAGCGGTTCATTAGTGAATAAAGCATTTGTTTGGCCCATAAAAAACCTTTTACTTTAATCTGTTCTCTGTGTTTTGTTGCTGTTCAGTCACATGTGGCCTTTTGCTCCCGCTCTCCTTGCTATTGAGCGACGAAGTTCATCGCGGGGTCACATCTGTAGGAGCAGCAAACTGTGCAAATACATGAGGATGTTTGGTTTAAAAGTGAAAGTCAGCATTATAGTGAGAAGACAACAGAGTGCACGCACTGCAGAGAATATATGACCTCATTTCAGCGGAAGCAAGAGAGCTCACCAGATAGGATTATCAGTGACTGATCGTATTCGCGTACGTATATAAAGTTGTGGTTTGCTTATGTGTGTAACTTTTATTATTAGTTGCAGAACATTTGAGCCGCGTCATCAGCGAGATGGACACCTCAAAGACACATTAGTTGATGACACATCCTTCACTATGTGCTTTAATTGGGATGGTATTTGAATCATTTTTTGTAGTTCTGAAAGTCAAAAAGTCCTCCAACCTGAGTGTCGACCCATATGACATTTTACGATGTGACAGGGTAAATGTTTGGTTAGCTTTGGGCATAAAAGCAGCTTGATTAGGTTTTTGGGATAAAATGCACAAGCGTTATTCTCTCGGTTACAACAATAATCATGTGGTTTAAGTTGGGGAACAGTAATGGTTAAAAGAAATATTTACCATCTGTTTGAAACTGGAAACAAATACTCTGCCTATGTTTAAGTTCAATGTTTCATCGACCCATCCATCCACCCTGACCTCATTTCTACACAAACCTTGTGACTCTATAACTATGTCATCCTGCTCCTTTCTTACCACTCATCGTGATGACTGTGATGACCAGGGCTCCTGCTATAAAAAGTAACTATAGCTCATAAAAAAAAGCTGTTTATACAACTGATGTATGGGGTCATTTCTTTGTGTTTTTTTTCTAAAAGGAAGGGTAGTCTCCTTCATTTTGATGGGTGCTCTTGTCACAGCCCCACTGTCAATTATGCACACTACAGCCTATATGTAAATGCTTAAGCAAGCTATTTTAGTGTCACCCTGGCACCAACGTTCATGTTTCGTTGCTTCTGATCATGAACAGTACGAGTCCCCTCCAAGGAATTTCCATCTGTGCGTGTATCTTTTGAATTATCTGTGAAGCTGAACTGACAGCAGTTTTCGCAGCAGCTGCCTGTCACCGAATCTGAAAGATGTTCATTTGCTTGAAGTGAAACCTCTGTGATCATATTTTCCATTGTTGTGTTGCTGTGCTCTTCACATAAAACCTGTCGCCCCTTCTCTGTTGGCCATTTGAGCTCTGTTTGCTGTCAGTAAAACCCAGCATGTTATGGACTCCTGGAGAGTATTGGATTTTAATTGCACTGTGCCTGAGGTGAAACGGGTATTAAACTGTCTTTTGTTGCAAAAATAGGCACACGTGTGCAAACACAAACACAAACATACAGGCTCGGATACACTTTACAGTTTTCCTCAGGTCTTGTATTTCTCAATGAAACCGATAAGTGCCAAAAAACCATTACACAGGTACGCACAGGCATCAATTACTAATGTGTGCATTACATCAGCGGCATGTGGACAAAAAACATGACTCTTTGACATGAAACATCTGGTTTTAATTGCACCTTAGTGGAATTTATTTGTTTTTTAAATCTTTTTTTAAGTTGGATATGATTAATCGGCACAGTTTTCAGTGACAGCCATGTGGCGCTTATGTTTAAAAATGGTGTTCTCGAGAACTGGAAGCAAAAACCATGACTAATAAACAGTTCTGCATGTGGTCCACATATGCCTGTGAGTCACACGGGACAGCAAAGTTTGTCATATTCTCAAGAAGTTATTTTTTTAATCCGACAATAAATTCAATTGACGTATTAGGTGCATGTCTTCGGAGGAGCCGAGACATGAAGGTTCTTTGGTTTGGATCAAGGTCGCTCAGATGGGTTGTTCTATCAGCACCTTCTTTCAGGAACTGTCAAGGGAATAACTCTCCTATCAGCAACGGACGGGCTGTCCAGTACGCTTCAAAGTCTGCTGTCAGTGCACATAAACATGCGCACACAATCTCACACCAAAGTACAGAAACACAACCGCGCAGACAAGGCCTCGTATACACTACACACACACTTATAATCTCACTGCTGTCACTCAGGGAGTGGGGTTTTCAGGCTGTGGTTTGTGGCGGTCATGAGGCAGCGAGAAGAGGAACAGAGGAGACAGAATGAGAGATATGAAGAGGAAAATGGTTAAAAGTGCCAACTTTACCCAATATTTCCAGAGCGGCTCAGACTGTTCCTTCTGTCTTTTTTTTTAAGTTTGTTTTTCTTATCTGAGAGGAATTGGATGGAGTCAGATAATGTTTTCACCGTGTCCAGAAAAAAGAATTCCGTTGCACTAACAAAAGTCTTTCACTGTTTTTTTTTTTTTGACTGATACTGATATTGCTGAAACTGGGATTACTGCTGTTTGCAGTCACTCCAGTGATTTATGGGGCTCACAATGAAATACAATGTGTGATAAAACATTAGTGTACACATGGGAAGCAGTCACAATATCAAAGCAAGGCTGGGTGAACAAATATTATCTCTAAACACGCGCAGGCGTCCAAACACAACATGTTTATGTCACTTCTATTTATTCCCTGGAGATTTATGCTGCTTTAAATATAATAGCCGCCTGCCCAATGCCAACCACTAGCGTAACGGAAATAAAAGCCTTAAATGTAATAGTGAGTCGTCGTAGTGTGCCTACTGTTTTGTAACTTCTGTCCCCCGCAACATTGTTAGTGCAATTCCGCCCTCGCACACGTTATTTTATGTCTTTATTATAGCTGTCATTGGTGCACAGATTCCTTTGTGATTGCATTCTTTCCCATCCAATATGTGGGACAAACATCTCTCTTTGTTTTCTGCTTCTTCCTAAGCGCTCACCTGCCTCATTGTTTTCACGATTAGCGGCGGTTGTTGTAAGCGCAGTCACAATCCGAGAGACACTCCTTTCATCAGTAATTACCCCTCTTCACTTGTCTGCACTTGCTTTGCCATAGTGACTTGGTATCTGTAGGAATCTGCTGATGTGGAAAGGAATGTCAGATACCCGTTTTTGAAAAAAAAAAAAAAAAAACTTCTCATGTAGATCAGATAAACCTTCTTTGAGAGGAAATCTTACCAGCAGATTTTTTTTTTTGACAAGCACTAAACACATAAATCCGTTCTGGTGCCACGCTTTCATTGCGCCGTCGCACACTTGATAGGCGTCTTTCTCCTCGCGGTCCTCTCCGCTGCCCTCTCATTTTATCCCGTGCATGCAAGGACACGTCGAATTCACTCACATGCCAAGGACGGCATTGTTTGAATTTATGCACTCAGCATAAAATTCTCCTTTCATGTGTATCTGCTTACGGGTTAGTCGTAGGTTTGTTTCCCAACTGCAATAATCGAGGGTTTTTTTTTTAAGATTAACAGTGGATTACGTGACTATGTTAATGCGAAAAGAGGGGTCGCTCGGAGCAAAGAAAGTACAGGGAATTATTACACGCCCAACTTTCCAGAATGTTTGTGCTTCTTTCAAGTTTACTGTTTCCGCTAAACAGTCATTAGTCATCATTTTCAGCCTCAGCAGGTGGCTATTTTCAGCAAAAAAAAAAAATGGATAAACCTTCCGTATGCTGTCTGCTCAGCACGAAACGGCAGACTGGAAAGGTTAGTGACTACAGGTGAATCTGGCGGAGCGTTAAGCAGCTAAAATGACAGATGTGTTTTTCAGAGGACGGGGAAAACCAAAACCAAACTAAAAGAGTGAACACTGGCCTTCCATTAATCAGGTGAAGAGAAATGTGACCACAATTAGTTTTAATTCTACTTTGTCTGCCGGATAAGTAAAAAAGCGACTACAAATTAGCATACCCTGCAATAGAACATAACAGGAGGGTATTGACGAGACAATGAAACCGGACCAGTTGAGAATGCTGATCAAATCAAATGATACACAGCGAAATGGTTTGTAATACCAACGGACATGTTTTTGCAAGTCTGGAAAGGCAACTGTTTTTGGGTTTTTTTTCATCACAACAATTGTGATGTAAATGGAGGCAATACTCAGTTCAGCTTCCAAAGTAATCCACCTGGAGTGTGCGCTCGTATGTGCATATTTTAAAGGCCAATGCAGTACTTTGCCAGATTCAGTCACGTTGCTTTGCAGAAAAATTTTTTATTTTTTTTTGCGTTATGACTGTTCATTGTTTTGTCAAATTGCTGGAATGGAATTCCCGCTGCGACAACGAGGTAGCTCCATTCAAATGAAAAGGGTCTGCTTTTTTTTATTTGCATACAAGGCTAGTGTCAATCTGACTATAGACTAACAATTTTACAAGGTAATGGACATTCTGTGTTAAATTTCTTTCTTTGGAGCCACCAGTTGCATTATCAAAATGCACTTTGTGGCAGACATGCACTTATTTCATCAAAAATCTTTTAAAGATTGGAAAAATCCTTGTTGTAGTTTGTTTTTTTGTGTTTTTTTGTTTTAAACATCAGAAGCATCTCACTGACCTGACTTGCAGCTCACTAGATGTAGACTCTGGGTATATAGGTTCACCATTGGCCATGTACTTCACCTGTTTTTCTTCTTCCCGTTCACTATCTGGTTGTTACCGATTTCCAAATCCCTTTGCTACAGTTTCGTTTAAAGTTTTGGATCCTGCAGTAAGGCTTGCTTGTTGTTGTTTTTTTCAGCAAATAGTTTTAAAGATCTACAAAAAATGTGTTAACAACATTTGCTGTCTAACAGGGACCTTTTTTTTTTTTTTGCATGTTTGCCCACAACACAGTTTGGATAGGGCACCATCACTGCATCCTGGGCTTCGCACCATCCAAGACAAGTGGTTAAAAGTCTCCCTTTTCCAGTCCATTCTGTCGTACATAATGGTCTGGCTGCACCACACTGTCATTTCTGCTATAGGGGAAAAACAAAGCTCTGACTTGTCTATTTCTTCAAGCCAATCACAGCTGTTGTGGGCGGAGCTAAGCGGAGGATGCGGCTTCGGTGTTTAATCAAAATAGTAACGGCTGGAATTTTTGTGGTGGCACATTTGAATGCAAGGAGACAAGCGCTGTAATTAAAATAGATAATCCACCACAAGAAAACAAACAGAGCTGCCTGACTGCATGCTCCAAATCCTCGGTAAAACTTCCGTTGCGGTTTCACTTGCAGTGCAGCAGTGATCGCACACGGTAATTGGCCAATGGCAGGCTTCTAGCTGCTACCTACATCTGGTGAGTCGGACTAAAGAAATACAAACATTCCAAAGTTTCGTTTTTTTGGTGATGTTTTTTGAAAATTTAATATCAGAATGAAAATGGTGGCAGCCAGACCCTGCTCCAGACCTGACAGAACACTGCGGAGAAAGATCTGACTCTCCAGGACAACTCACTCACACACTAAATCATATACATTTAACAGGCTGCAGACTGTCCACTGCTATGTCAAACTACTTCCATACATTTCAACCTGCACTTCTAAACTGATGCTGCTCTTATTTTTCTTGCCAATAGGTGGTGCTAGTTCAGCGTAATTTCAAGTCCAAAACCGCAGTTGCTTCACAACAATGACAGTGTCCCTATTTACTCTATTTCTTGCTTTCATACGAACACACTTACACCCCCCCCAAAGACTCTCACATGCTGACAGCTGGAGGTCAAGTCGGTCAAGTCGATCGCTGCTACAGCAGCTTTGATCTCAGACTTAGTGTGATAATTTCTCCGATTAAGTTCTACTAGTCTGGTACAGGACGTGATACTCTTTGGATTCCACACTGTACCAGGAACAAGGCTCCTCCGCTTTGAAGAATTTGCCAGTCCCAGTTGCGTTTGTGTGTAATGGGTCCCTAATCTGGCCTAATTGTGGTGAAGCATAAATAGCTCTCGTGTTCTTAATTGTTCTCCACAGGACACGCAATTAAATATATATTATTTCACAAAAAAATGTGTTCGTTTGTGTGTTTCCGAGTGCGGCTACGGGTGTGTGTAGGGCTGTTCTGAATTGGTTTGAACCGGGCCCAGAAGAATTCTCTGTGATAGCGCTCATCAGTCATGGCCACTTAGCATGCTTTCTCCCGAGCACGTTCTCTTACCATCTGACACCTCTGTGCCAGGCCCCTTCAAAAACTGATAAACCACTTCGCCGTGTCCCACTACTGTATGATTTCTCTAAGTGCACAAATAAATCGTCAGAGGTCGGCGCACCGTGCGTGGGTTGACTTTGACCTCGTCCCACCGCCTATGGAAATGCAACAACAAGCAGTGGAGGAAAGGTTAGCAGACAGTGAATTAAGCAAAGCTCCTGCACTGAGAACCACTCAACTAAATGAACAAAAGAATCAAAACTGCTTTGGAAAAAAAAGTTAACTTTTACAAAGGGTTTGTATATTGTAACAAATGTTTTTTTTATTAATGCTTTGTAGACTAGCAGCAAGGCGTTAAGAACGAGAAATACTGGGTCTGCAAATTGAGAAAAATCCCTTTTACTGACTTAATTGTATGAGCACTGACCTTCCCAAAGAAGCATGACTGAATGACTTATTGAACATGAGTTTTTTCACAAATTACAAACTCTTTTAAATCTTTGAAAAAGACGAATTTATTGAAGCGTGTTACGAAATCAGCTTGCGACTGTACAGGCAGTGAACGGGCTTGTGTTACATCTTGACTCACTTCATTACCAGTGTTTTTCCAGTCTGGTGACGTTGTCAAAAGTGATTATTGTCTTCCAGTTAAGACGCTCTTTATTTAACCCTCTTTTGAAATGCGACAAAATCGTGCTGATATGCAATAACCTCTTGATTTCCACATAACGGCACAGTAAATATAGACTGCGCTGTATTTCTTGTCTCCTTGTGCGTCGCTGATTTTAGAATAAGCTCCGAGCTCAAAGGGATGAAGTATCCATTCAGTTAACGCGATCAAAGTACATTTCTTAACATGACACTTCACTATGGGCACAGGATCTTATGTTTACAGTAGCGATGAACTGATTTGAATACAGATTTATGCTCTTTTCGAGCTTTTATATTTGCTCTGTCGAGGCGCCACATGTTCCAGCAGGAATCTGGGCATGGCGTAATGTGGGCACACAACAATGCAGATACAACCGTGGGATTTATCCTAATCCTGACACTGAAAGGAGATTTGACTGAATGCAGACACTGATCGAAATGTAAGGCATGTCTAGACCAATTCCAAGACAGTCCTTTTTTTTTGTGTCCCCAAAGAATCACCAGGATTTAAAGCTGTGGCGTTTGAGTTTGTGAGCCTGTGCTCGGTGACAAACGTCCTTGTGAATAACAACGCCGGCTCATGTGGTCACCTTTGTGTGGTTTTCTGTGAGAGGACGTTGTACCGTTTCGAGCAATATTTGTCTTAACATGCCGACATGATCTGTCGACCACCGCTGACATTCCTACACTTCTATTTGGATTTACACACCCGGTTTCCCCCTCCTCCTCCTTTTCTCCTGTCTTTCCCCTCAGTCCTAAATTCTCTGACAGCAAATGTTTTACTCGACGTGACTTTGAACAGTTGTGGACAAATATCTCCTTTTCGGTCTCGATGCATCAGACGATTGTTTGTAGTTTCCATCTTGTCCCGCAAGAAGTGATGGATGTTAAAAATTAATCACCAACGAAGGTTAAGAAGGTGAGACGCACAGCGAACTCCACAGAGAGACTAGTTAACACCAACTACTGAGTTCTGCCCATCTGTCCAATGTATTTTAAAAGCCTCTGGATGATCCAGAATCCGCTTTGGTGCTTTATGTAAAGCCACTGCCCTCTAATGTTCCGTAATGAAAGCACAGCGGCATCTTCTCCTAGCTGTAGCCCCCTGTGGTGAAACATACTTGTTATTTTTAGTGACGTTCAAAAGAAAGATTTTTTTTATTTATTTATTTATTTTTTTTACCCCAGCCAAATTTTTCAAGCTCCTCATCTCTGTCTGAGATGTGCACTGGATTGGAAAGACCAAGATTGAAAACACACTTCCCAAGATAAAATCTGCTGCCAGTTAACTTGTTGGGGAGTCGCTACCCTTCCACAGTGTTTTGAAGAGCGCTCTAGTTTGATAGCGTGGCTGCTTGAAAGCTTTTTAAAAGTGCCCAGCCAAGCTTGTCAGCAGTGTGTGGATGATGGCCCGAGCCGGTGCACAGATGTCAGTCAAGAAAACCTTTCGACCGGAGCTCAGTCCCGTATGATATGTTTATATTTTTGTGTGTGTGTGTAATTGAGACGTTTGGCTCAAAATACTTAATGTTTATTTAATCGCGTTTCATAATTTACTTGTCATCATTTCCTGTCTCATTTAATGCTCGTTTAATTTTATCTTTTTTTTTCATTTTGGAGTGTTTAAATGAGTCAGTTTATTCTAAAAGTGGCGCCAGACATAATACAGTTTACTGAATTCCCGTGACAGTGAGGCATGTCTGCTGCCACTCTCTGTCTCCCTCGCTATGGTTGTTGCATCAGAAGAGCGAATGAGAGCGCAGGAGTTAGATGGGACCCAGAGGGAGGGGGGTAAAAAGGTACTAATGGGGCCTAATGAAAATCTCCAGTCTGCTCATTAATGTAGAAATATACACACATGGGCAGGGGAAAAAGGGAAGCAAGCCACGCACACACTCATGCCAACATATGCGCAAACCGAATGACAGACAGGCCTGTCACATCACTTCCTCATTTCTTATGCTTGCTTTTTATTTCCACTCTCTCCCCCTATCATACAATCTCTCAGTCTAATAGGAAAGAAAACAAACAGTAGTGTACCAGGCAGGCAACGTAGGTTTCCTCCCGTTCTCCCATCCTGGAAGATCACTCTGAGCTGGTTTTTCTGTTTCTACAAGTAATTGGTTCCATTAAGGCAGGCATGCTCGAGGAATTCATTATGCTGATTAGTGCGGCGCTAGATTGTTGGTGAGGAGTTCGTGGAGAGAGAACGGTCAAAGAAACAGGAAGCTAATTTGTCACATTTCTTCACAGTCAGACGCCTTGATAACTCCTGCTCCCCCCCGTAGGACTGTGACCCCCAGGAGTCCTCACGTAACACCGGCAAGGTTACAGATCCGCAGGAAAACAAAATGCGAGTTTCAGCAGACGTTATCTGGCCCGGGTTTTATTCAGCTTATACTGGCTTTAGGCTATTTTATGGATGCCTGGTTCCTCCTGAGTGATCCATGATTTACAATTAGGTTGGACTCAGGGCAAACGCAGCGGCCGTTCCACAGAGCAATAGGTCCATCTAGTGGACAAAACCGAAACTCTCAATGACCCGCTTTCTCCAAATCCTTGTTCTGGTGACGTCTCAAAGTGAATCTGAGGTTAATGCAAGACTTCAGCTATATCACTTCAAGAAATCAGCATCTTCTGGAGTCTTTATAGTTGAAATGTATTCGTTGTGTTGCTGTCACTGTCCAGGAAATACAAAAAAGGGCATCTTAACTTCTAGTGATTACAAGTTGGGGTTTGGATGAGAGGTCTGAGGGCCTTTAGGAACGGCTTCGTTGGAAACGTTCTGAGGGAAGGATTTGTCCTCAGTGAAGTCTTCGTCACTGGACAAGGAGAGCAGGGAGTACTTCTTGAGCACAGGGAGATGGAGTTTGGAGATAAAGTCAACACTGAAGTGGTCATCGAAGCTTCCAGGAGAATATCACAGGAGCTGCAGCTTGTAGAGACGACATAAAGCTTTGTAGCTACTGCAATAACAATCTGCACTACAGAAAGTTTAATCATGTAAATGTTTGAAAGAATTACTGTCAGTTTGAGGAGAGGATATCTGTTTAGTTCACGTTAGACTTGTGAGTTAAACGTTCACATAGCATGAATAGAAAACATAGACGACTCAAATCATATCATTTAATGGTAGTGATTTCTATCATTTTGAGTTCATGAGGTTCTTCTGTTCTTATTTCATGCCCTGCAAATAGTGCCAGGAACCCTCGAACTAAACAAGATCCCATTACCCGTGTTGGACTCGACTCTTAAACAAAATCCCAAGTAGTTCCTGGGAGGGGGAAAGGGGCAAATCACGGAGTAGCTCGAATGAACGCATAGCACACTAATAGTTCTTTAATGATAATAATAATAACTGCATCCAAATCAGATTTGTTCCTTAATACAAACTGTATTTCAGATGTTTGTGCTTCCCTAAGTAAAGCGGTGCATATTGAATTTTGCCAAGAATGTATCATTATTAATTTGACATCATTAACCGTGTTCATGCTTTTCCATAGTGTCCCTCTGCAGCAGCCAGCCAACCACTCGCTGCGAGGTTTTACTGGGAATGTACCGTAGCTAATGAATGTAACAAGGCAGAGAAAGCGAAACTCCGAAAAGAAGTATTTTAATTATCATATCCCCACAATATTTACCCTGATATGCACCATTTATTAATAGCTAACACTGGATTCTAGCTATTATAAATCTGATTTTTTTTTGTAATATGCAGAATTTTAATACTCAACCACCCAAAAAAAACATATAAATCCATGTTAAAGCCTCGCAATGATACAATAAATGATTCCCTAAAACTCACTGACAGGGACCAGACTACCTGACAGATGTATTTGTATCAGCATTTGTCACATTTTCCCTCTCGTTTCACCAGTGTTGCTTTTGTCACTTCTTGTTAAAACACACCGCGGTTATTCAGAGGAGTCAATGGTTTGTAAATTTCATGCTGATTTCTTCCTTGTATTCACCAGCTTCATCTCTACCAGCTGCATTAAAACGGTTTCACCTCAGCGACGAGGCAAAAGCTTTCGCGAATGCAAATCAGCCTAACTCAGCAGTAAACCAGATCTACCTGTGAAAACTTCAGATAACTCAAAGGGTTGTTGTTTCTCGCTTGTCAGGTGTTTTAACTTCACCTCGGTTAAATTTGAATTTCAAGTATCCGTGGTAGGTAGGCAGCGAAGAAAATAAAATTAAAAAATAAAAAATCAGCGTTACTAAGAGGGATCTGTAACACAGTTTGGTTCACTGATGAGGATGTCACCTTCCCTTAACCCTCTCTGAGTACACCATTAGTCACTTCTGCAACTCTTGCAAAAGTATAAACTAAATATTCAAACTCAGGCAATTAGTGCTGATGCAAACTGAGCATTAGTGTGTTTGTGTGTGAGAGACAGAAAGAACAGAGAGTAAAAGGTGTTTGTGTATGATCATAAACGGCGGTCATTGTTTCCGTGGAAACAGGTGCTGTGAACTGCATGTGTTCCGACAAGAATTTCTTACGGTCAACTTGGCTCGGCTTGAAATGGCGCGCACACATATGCATGTACCATATACACAAATGAACAAGGACAAACTAATTCTTACTCTTAGCTTTTTTTTTTTTTTTCTTACCTCACACTGTTTTCATGGTTATATAGTAAAATCGTCAATATGTAATGGGAGTATTGTTAAAGCTATGGCTCTCCAATGTGCAGCTTCATGCATGACAGATGGCAGCTCTTTATGATTTCATCAGCTAACATGCGCAAACACACATTTTGTAGATACACAAACTGCTCACATACGTACTCAGGCTCGAATGTGTGGTGTGAGAACTGCCAAACTAATTTGCATTTTATGCTCTCGGTTTGGATGGCGTTCTGAATTCGTATGGACATCTGTGAATTTTAATGTTGTGATTTATATCTGAATTTTAGACATTATTATTCGTATTGCATGCAGCAATGCAATGTCTATCAAATAAAGTCTAAAAAATGCCAAAAGTAATCATGTTTAAGAAGACTAAAATCCAACTAAATTCATATACAAATGATGTAAACACTAGTTTGGAGTCACGTGGATTCTCAGTACAAAGTTCATGGTATATTCATTGACATGTTTTCACTGATGTATTATTGGGAATTTGTCATTATTTGCTTGAAGCTTTATTTATATTTCAAAGTTTCCAGTCAGTCTTTAAGAAATAAAGTTATTGACACACTGAAAAATGAAAAACTCTGAGAAATTCTATAACCTTTCCCCATGAATAATAGAAGTCTCCTTTTGCTCTCTACCAGAGCAACACTGTACAGCATAACAGTGACTCAGCAGACCAAATATACCATACAAAGTCCGGTGTCCTTGAGAGACAATACCGGATGGCGTGCGGAATGTTTGCATGTGGCTGAAAACACCAGAACGAGTCAGCAGCCATCATATCCATAGCTTACAGACTTAACGGGGCGTCTGATACGTGTGCAACAGCTGCTTCCTTCAGCATCCATTTCCCTAATGAATTAAAGTGCAGTACTAATTGATTTTTAGCTCTGCTTTTGTCTCCACCAACTAGGAAACATGCCTCGCTTATCAGAAAACACACCTTTCTCTTGTCATTTGATTTATTATTATTGAATTATGTATGATTGAAACGTTCTTTATGCAGGCTTCAAACACTTCATCCATTATATATGGGTCCTTTCTTGTACTAAACCAGTTTGTTAGCACTGAGCCATCTTTATCAATTACAACAAAGTATACTTTGGTTATCAAAGTCCATCAAATCCCTCAAATAGCATTTTAACAACCCCAACATGCGCCATCTACATGTTGCATGATGCAACCCCAAAGTGGAGAGTTAAGGGTTGATTCGTTATATATTCATGGCGCTAACTATTCATCAGACTTCCTTCATTCGATTTTTACCTCTCTTTTATATGCAAATATAATCTTCCATCCTGCATCTGCCTCTGTATCTCTGAGTCAAGTGCTGCTTCATTAATATTTGAGGTGAGTTTGGATAATGATGCACTTAGACTTTGTGTGCCTGCTGTGTATTTGTGTGTGTTTGCAGGCAGGTGTGAGTGGATTTGTGTTCGGAGGGAGGAGGGGGCGACTCCAGCACAATTTAAAGTTACAAACTGTGATGAATTTCGGATGCACCACCAGAGGCCAGTAAGCAACAGAGTAAAAGGGCAGCGTGATTCGTGCGAACACGTATGCAGATGCGTTGGCATATGTGCAACAAGGTATATTATTAATGAACTTGAAGGGTATTTGTACAACATATTACAGTCATCTATCATTGATTAGCTGCTTCCGCTTCACGGTTCAGATGAATTGCAGCCGAGACACCTTGAGGTTTTAAATCACGGCATCCCCGCGGTTTCATTTTCATTTTCCGAGCCAATATTTCGGATGAGCGATTTATTAGATGTTGTAAGACGGCTGTAACTCCCAAACGCAACTCTCGCTTCATTCATTTCAATGTAATTTTGTTTGACATCATGAGACTCCATCCGATGTTCCTTCAGGTGGACACAGTGGTGAAGGCGGACGCTGAAAATGTCAGGCTTTACCGAATACCTTGTCTTTGTTAAGACAAGAAAAACAACACAACAGGCTTTGTTTCACAAAAAAAAGAGTGATTATTAATCTGGTTCATCTTTGTCTTTATGCTGCAGCAGATGGAAACATCTGAATGTGTGTCAATAAGCAGATGGAGAAATATTTTATTTTATCAAGTAGAACCTTGATTGCACTGCTTCAATATTTAGGGAATACTTTTATTGTGAAGGTGTTGACTTTCCATTTTATCGATCAGACTGTATCTCACTGTTTCTCAAAATTAACAAAACACACGTACTCCCTTATTTCATCAAATGTTTTAGGGGCAAAAAAACAATGTTTAATTATTCAATGTTTGCTTTTTAAAACCCAGGATGAGATCAGCTCAGTATGACTCCATAATGCTCATGTGTGCGAATCTGTTTGTGTTGTCAATTATTAATATTTATTTTCAAAAATTTAACAGGACGTTCTGTTTTGTTCTGTTGTGCGATGTGCACATCCAGGATGAGACTTTCTGTAGGTACCAAAATTTTCATGACACGTTTAAGATTGCGTGCCCTCTTTTTTTTTATTTTAATATCCTCCTACACCAGATATTTTTTTTGTGACGTGTGTCTTCCTTTCCACCTCATCATCTAACCGCTTTGATATAAAATGCATTTTGAGCCTTTGTTCCATTAATAGATGATGGGATGTGTTTTGACAGAGTGTTAGCTTTTCATATTTTTTCTAACGGACACTAGTTTCATTACATTTGCTCTGTTCCTCACCACTGTGCTTATCTATGGAAATCGTTACAGAGCTGCACTCTCACCTTGCGCACACATGAGCAAACTATCGCACGCAAACACACACAAAGTAGGTCACCTTGATGTGTGACGCTGAGCTCAGCTGGTAGATCCCTGAGTGTGTGTGTGTGTGCGTGTGTGTGTGTCGGTGTTTGTGCACCCTCGCGGATTGTGTTTTTGTCCTCTCATGTTCCCCCTTCTCTGCGTCCTCGTGGCCCCGGAGAGAGTCGAGTCATTAGACTGGCTGTAAGTCACTTAGCCCAAACTCTAATTTAATTACAAGACCTGAAGCCAGATGCACTTACGCTCATGTTTGAACTCACATCAGCACGTGCACGGGGGGCTGAAAGAGCCGAGCATCCGCGGATAATGATATCATACAGTGAGTGAGAACACGGGCAGCACAAATAAATGAACACGAGGTGTCATCATGCGTCCCCGTGCACATTTGCATAAAGGGCACAGGTCCAAAAATCTATCAGCAAATGATAAACAAAGCACAACACTTGGGAGTATTATTTCTATCTGTCGAGCACCGTGAGGATAAATGAATATCCCTGAACCATCTAAACAAACTGAGGAGTCCTTCAGCCTGAAAATCCTTGGGAGGGATGAGACAAGGCCACAACGGGATACAGTTGCACACAAATGTGGCAACACACAGGGAAAGGGTCACATCCTGCACCTCCCAGCGGTGTCCCTTTCATCATCTATAGCAAATATAAGATCACATTGTTTAATTGCAACTTAATCACACCTGATTTATCATTTAAAACACCTGCCTCTGGAGGCAAACGGGATGAATATGTTTTCTATGTGGAGAGATAAAGCGAGGATCGTTTTCTTCTATGGACTAACTTCACAGCCTTCCTTTGTCATCTTGTTTGTGGAATCTGACAGTCGTAGGATGAATACAAACAGACACAGTACTCTGGCCTTCCTCTGTTTTCAGAGAGCACCACGTGATCACAAGATCACCACTCAGATCTTATCTAATTTACATTTCCTTTATTATTTTAGCCCTGGCATTTAGTTTCCTGACTCCATTAGGGCTGAAAAGAAAATAACAGAACAATGAGAACCAACTGGCTCACACAGACAGTCTTCCTGTGTGGATGGTCACTTTCCAAATGGAATTAACCACAAAGTAATGCATCCCTCATACACTAATCTGCATTAGAAGAGGATACAAACAAAAATCCATACAAGCTGCTTTTACCCCCCTCATTAAATGGTTAAATGTCTCCCACTCAGAGGTTAAGGTAGTGAGTGGAAAAGAGTGTTGGCATGACCCCAGAAAAGGGTCGAGCCAAATGAAATGACCGGTTCCACACACGCAGACACGGTGGTGGTGGTGGTGGTGGTGGTAGTAGTAGGCTGCGTTTGGCTCAGCCCTCCCGAGTGATTGCCGTGAAAGGGAACCGGTGATGACGACAGCGCGTAAATCGGCAGCTGGAGACTAGAGGTGCTCCGGTTACGCGGGCTGAGCGGCGAAACACAAGTGCCTGCCAACACGGTGTACCAGCGAAGCTCCGCATCCAAGAGCACCGGACAGCTTCAGGTTACGCGTGCGTTCCCGGTTGGATCAGAGGAGGATGTTGCGCTTTGTCTGTCTCACCGTCGCCACTGTGTGATTTGATTTTTTTATTATAATTTTTTTTTTTTTAAGAAAGATGTGGCGCATGCTGTGCCAATCCTCACATCTTTGCAACAACTTTACAAGCGATTGAGTCCGATTTAAAAGTGCCAAAAGAGACGATCCACCGAAAATGTCCACGACGCACCACAGCTCTCCGGCGCCCAACCAGAGCTACCTTTCCACGGCCACCTACGACACGACGGACCCCTCCGAGATGGAGAGGCAAGTCCGCCTGCTGCTCTTCGCTCTGTGCGTAACCATCGCCGCCGTCACCTTGGTCGGAGGTGTGTATTCGCTGCTCTCCCTCCTCCGGATGAGGAGAAAAACCTCCCTGTGTGTCATCGTGGCTTCCATGTCGGTGGACGACCTGCTCAGCGTGGTGCCCCTCTCCCTCTTCATGCTCCTGCAGTGGGAGACGGACGGAGGTGAGGGGTCGGGCAGCCTGTGCACTTTATCCGGACTTCTTTACGTGTTCCAGGGTGTTTCCAGCAATATGAAGGCTTGCCTCATAGCAGCCTACACTTTTTATGTCACCAAGAGATTCGGGGTGCTCCAGTCCGTGCGCCGGCCCCTCAGAGTGATGTGGGCCATCGCCGGTGTGTGGGCAGTGAGCCTGACCGTCAGCGTGCTGCCTCTGTGCGGATGGGGCAGCTTCACGTCGGCCTCTCTCGGGTGTTTCCCGGAGAGCGACAGTTTTTACATCCTGCTGCTCTTCTCTTTATATTTCCTGTGCTTTTGCGGCTTGCTGTTTTTCTTCATCCCTCTCACCTACCAGCTGCTGTGCTCCAGAGAGCCCCAGAGGACTTTGCTGTACCCGAGCTACCTGGAGATGGCGAGGGGGCTGAGCGGCTCCGCGCCCCTCTGTGACCTCCAGTCCTTTTCCCGGGACAGCTTGAACAAAAGTTTCGGTGCGTACAACGAGCTGAGCCCAAGTTCGTGCGGGACAGAGCTCAGGGACAAAGAGGCCGGCGGTCTGTCCCCGGTGTGCGTCAGTGGACCCAGGACAGCGGCCGTGGGGGACACCCCAGTGGTGTTTGCGCAAAAGCGCTTCTCCATGATCCTGGCGGTCGTCCGAGTTGTTCTGTGGATGCCAATGATGGTAAGCAGCGTGATAAATGCAAATGCTACGGTAGCAGAAGCCAAAGGCAACAACATGAGAACTTTTAGGAAATGTCCTGCCAAACCATTTAATATAAAAGCTCAGTAGCTGCCTTTTCTCTGGAAACACACACAAGTTATGTTAGTCATGCAGATAAACTTCTTCTTCTTCTTCTTCTTCTTCTTCTTCTTCTTCGTCTGGGGTGCCCTATTTTGCAGTGGAAATTCGTTAAACTCTAGTTCAAACAAGTAGAACTGCCTCATTATTTTTTAACAAACTGGCCAATTTAGAGAAAAAAATAAGATTTTGGTGAAGAGAAACAGAACTGCTTGTCTTCCAACCGTGTACATTTTTTTTTAACCAAAAACAACCATAAAAGGGTACATTCTGGCCTCATAGTGGCAACAAAGAGATATCAAACAGTCACCATCTGTGCAAAGCCAAAAAAACAGCCAATTAAAAAACTGGCTGGACCTCTAATGGAGCACAAGATGAAAAACATTTCATCAAACCAGTTTCTGTTGTTGTTTGTGCATTATGAGGGCAAAAATAACAGAAAGTGGGATGAATGAAAGAGAAGTGTATTGTACTTCAAACCATTTTCATTGATGAAAAGCATTAAAAGAACTTCTTTTTCTTGCTGGAGATCCATTTAGAAAACTCTTTATGTCCCATGAACACCATAGTAATGTACTGGACACGTGAAATCTGTTAATAAACCAACATTTTTGCAGTTGTTTGAACAAAACTCAAGCAAATTCTCTGAAAAAATGTGTCAAACAGATTTCTTTTTTTCTTTTTTTTTTTAATATATAAGCTTTTATTTGGTTAACATCAATGTTTCATTATATTAAGATTCCCCAAAGGCTTGAGAACAGTAGGTTTTCAGGTTGCAGTCATCACCTCAGTGCAACATTTATTGGTTTGTATGGTGAAATACTTTGAATGCTTGCTACACAAAGTGCCTCAGTTACAACACTTGTTCTTGCTCAAAGATAAAAAAAGAAACTTCAGGTGATAAATCCAGACAATGACGGACAAACAGAGCTGGAATTCCAAACTTGCAACCTTTAAATGAGCAAAAGCGTTGGAGATGATTGAGACAGAAAATGTCGCCGATCACAAATTCACAAAATCTTTCCACAGATATATCTAGAATATTTTTTGTTGCTATTGTTGTTCTAAACAAACCCATTACTTGTACCTGTCCTCGCATCACTTTTTTTTTTTTTTAGAGATGAATATCAGCAGAATGTTGCACCTGTTGCTGAGCCACTAAACACTATTTACGAAAGAAACACTTAAAATGTCCAATAAGACAAACAGATTTGTGCTTTTGTCTTCAATTAAGCGCACTCATTAGCAGCACAAAAGAAGAAAATCCCTTCATGTTGTATTTTGGCTCAAATGCCATTGACACTTTTCAGTACAAAACGTAAGCAAATGAAAAGCCCAGTACGGCTGAAGGATCTGTGCAGTTTCTTTTCATTCATGCCTTCTCCCTCCCACCTTTTCCTCATGCATACTGAATCACCGACTCCTCAGTGAATTAATTTACCCTTCCCTTTTTTCGTTCGCAGACTTTGGTGCTGGTGCGCCACGCAGTGAACGCACGCAGCTCCTCCCTGGAGACCCTGAGCTTCTTTCTCACTCTGCTCGCCCCTGCGGTCACTCCGTTGTTCGTGCTGTCTGAGCGCTGGATCCACATGCCGTGCGGCTGCTTCATTAACTGCAAACGGGATCCAGCGCAGGAACCCTCAGGTAGACGGTGACGCAAGTTTCATTCTAAAAAATCAAGGGTGCACAATTAAACCCTGAACAATGTTTTCCCAATGTGATGAGTTGTTTTCGGGCCTTTTTTTTCACAGCGATGAAAAGAAGATTTGAGTTCAACCTCTCCTTCCAACAAGGCTATGGAGTGTACAAGTTGTCGCACGCCACCATGTCTCATAGCAGTCCTCCTATTGAGAAGCCTGCCTACCACAGCCTTTTCAACTGTGACTTCCCTAACGCCCGCCTTGATGCACTAGAAAGTGGTGGGTTCTCCAGCATGGGGCCCAATTTTGATTTCAGCACCACGTGCCCAGTGGACAGCTCCTCTCACGCGGACCTTCTGTTGGAAGCGGTGGCCGGCGGAGGCGAAGCTCTGGCCGACTGTCCTCCGCTCCCCCACGAGAACCACGGGGACGACGAGGAGTTCCGCTGTGGTCCTTCGCTGCTTTCCCATCACCGGGAGGACGATCACAACCTCACCGACACGTCGTCGGTGTTCGAGGGGCCGGAGAGGAGGCTGTCGCACGAGGAGTGTCGCAAAATCGAGCTGACTGACTGGGAGTGGTGCAGGAGTAAATCAGAGAGGACGCCCAGACAGGTACGCCGCTGTCCCGAGCAGTCGCTTTATTAGTCTGATCTTGAACCGTTTAATTGAGTCATTTGTATCTGTCGTTCCGGGGTTTACGGCTGGCATTAATTGATTTTTCCGCACACTCTGTTGCTTTCCCAAAGTAGTCAAACAACTGCTGCATTAACACGCAACATGTAGAGGTGATCGTTTAGAAGTAATTAGTGTCTCTGGACCATAAAATGGATGCATTTTCAATCTGCCTTTCTCTGTTTACATTTTGCTGGAAGGAAATTAAATGCAGTTTTCATTGCAGTGCACCTGTGCAGAGACGCGGGTACAATGCTGGTGGAGTAGAGTAGTTTGTACGCAGCCAGGTTTTAAAGCAGGCTTTGAATTGAGTGACTTTGTTGGTCTGTGTCTCTTTGGGTTTTTTCCGCATCTACGAATGCGCCTCTTTATAATCAAGCTGACAGACTGGGAGCTGTGCATGTGATTTAGATAAAATGGTTAAAATCTTCTCTCCCTCAACCCTCTCTTCTATTCTCTCCCCCTCCTCTCTTCACCGCACATCTCTTCATCTGTGCTAAGCTTGAATGGGTTCTGACTAATAGAGCAATTGATCAAGATACTATCAGACGCGTACCATTTTAGCAACAAATGTCAGCCTGTCTTTCGAAGCCAAATATGCATTCGTCGCTGCTCTACAGACTCTTAAATCAGAGCACCTCACAGGGTTCGGCTCCATTCATCGATTTAGTCTTTTGAGTCTGCGGTTAAAGGCGGTGTTTACAGTTTCAAGATCAGTATTCAGAAGATTTAGCTGCTGAAGGTTACCTCCCCGTTATGTGTGTTTCTGAACGCTTTCGTGCATACTTGTGATATGGTATAAATTCTGAATGAAAACTGAATGGAATTATTAATGTTTTGGTTCCAGTTCAATCAAACACACGATATCTGTTCAGCGCATATACAGCGCCGAGTTCTTCTGTCTCAGGAGACCTATAAAGTTAATAAAGTTAGGATGCATTCAGCCGCTCAATACTTTACTCCGTCCACCAGTTGCAAGTCAAGTAGCAGTGTATGCGGTGCCGTGCAGCTCGAGACGGTTTGTTACAGGGACGCAGACCATCCACTAATCCATTTTTAATCCATTTCTTTCTTTGTTGTTGACATCCTGTGCTCTTGTAATACCAGAAGCTTAATTCTCTGTGTTTTTGCGAGACCCGGCTGAATTGTTAAACAAGGACAAAACAGTAAAGGCCTAATGATTAATGTATCCTGGCACTGGAGATACCAGCCACAGATGAGAGAGCAGCCTCTCTGCGCTCCTTGCAAAGCAGCCGAGCAGCTACAGGCGTTACCTTTGAAACCGAAAATGCAACTTGTAGAATATTAACCGTATAAGCTTGTTGTAGACTCGCGAAGCTAACTGGGACGTGAGCAGATGCAGCAACATGCGTGCATACAAAAAAAAAAAGACATGCACACATCTCTGTCTCTCTTCCTTTTTTTTTTTTTTTCTCTCTGCTCTACTTATAAGTTTGAAATGTTTTGGTTTGAAAATCACCAGAGGGTGGAAAATCCATGGAGCATGCATCTGCAGCTTGGCTTTGGCACTCACTTTGCATCATGTATAAGTCTGAGACGCTCACTGCCGGTTTGCGTGTGCGTGCGTGCCCTACTTCTCAGTTTCTTAGTCGCAAACTCTGTATATTATGTCTCCTTAGGCCTTATTCATTGATTGGGGGTCTCCTGGATGCAGAAATGCAATTACAGCATCCGTGTGCACCAACACACTGCTTTCACAAACAAACATGAGAACACAGCCAAACAGCAAAGACAAACAATAACAAAATTAAGCTCCTCGTGCCCAGCAACCCTCCTGGCTCCCCGAGCACAGACACAAAAGACATAAAGATTAAAATTATCTCACCAACACACACACACACAACTCAATATTACTGCATATACATACAAAAGAGCAGATGGAAGCCCAGCCAAAAGAGTTTGTGATTTATAGTGTTTCCTGGCTTGTGTTTTGTTCCTCATTAGAGGACTAGATGTCATTACCCGGCGTCTTTTCCCCTTACTGTCAGTCTTCTTGGCCTTCAGCAGAGGTGGAATTAGAGCTTAAAGACATCTTTACCCTCCCGGTGACTTTATACTGTGTTAGCAAAGCGCAGAGCTCGGCCTCTCAAGCGCTTTCCCTCGAGGGGGAAATGGAAATCTAATGTGCATTCAGATGCAGGGAACTGAAACCCGTTTACTCTTCTGAGAATTCCTCCAAAACTGTTGACAAAAAACCAAAACGTTATTCTAACCAATAAGGCTTGAATGCATAAGGTAGGGGGGAAATATTGATGTGACGTGATACTGATGTGAGTAGACATGGAAATAACACAGCTAGAATCAATATCCTGCAACCACACTTTACACCTCACAGAGCTGCTGCATATTTACCTGTACTGTATGTTGACGCTTTAATTTAAGCGTTAAAATATAGATATTTCTTTGCGTGTGTGCCGGAGAAATTGGACCACAATGGGAAAGACATTACAATTAAAACAAGCTGCTCCACAACAACGTCACCAAGCGTCAAATTCTATTAATCAGTTCAACAGTTGGTGATACATTTCAGTCTTAACTGTCAGTCTCATAGCATCATCAGATGACATGGTCTGCAAACCATGCATCCCTCTGCCAACCCATCTTGTGGATTACACTGGATATGTTGGAAGTAATGTGCAAATTCCTGGTAGCAGTAGATGAAAGGTTACAAAAGTTGTTTGGATGCATCCTGTGGGCACCATTGGTATCCATTTTCAAATATCATGACAATCCATTCAAAATATTTGTTTTTAATACTTCACCAAAAAAAAAAAACTGAATCGTCAGCCTCTTTGGGGAGCATTAATGTCTCTGTGTTTTATGAATATCCATTCAAAAGTTATTGTTTGGCTGTAAAAGCAATTTGATGATGTCTACATTCACATCATGCAGGATTTATATCAAAACAATTTGGAGAATTACAACGTTACATTATATGTCTTTTTTTTTCTTTTTTTTTGTTAAGCCGTGTGAAAACAACCCAGAACGCAATCAGGCATCCATCAAGGCACTTCCCACATTGATGGGCTCTGAGCATTATTTAATTTACTTGACAATGTGTTTTCAGCTCAGCGTTGCGTTCTCGCTCTCTCCCCCTCCTGTGTTTCTCTTCATTCACAATGATGCAAACACAATAACGGCAACACAGACGGAGCCAGGGAGGACAAGAGATTGACATCCTCTTTGTTTCTATTGTGCATCATAGTCACAATCAGATCATTACATTGGACTAATCTAAATAATTTAGAGGCTTAATGAGACCTGCCACAGTCCCCCCCACTGCCGCACCGCAGGACGCTTCTCCTTTCCGCTGCCAGCGATGTGCAGTTTCTCAAGCACGTCATCTTGACAGAGGCTCACTTTAATGTACTCGGTGTTGACTTAATCTCTGCAAAAACAATTAAAAAATATGACTGGAAAACATGAAATGTGATTAAAAGATGTGAGTGGTATGAATGAGCCCTGTAATGAAAAAGATGGCAAACTGATAAGAAACCCGGAGGAAATTTGATTGATGCATTGTACACATAAATTATATTAGACAAATGAAATGAGTTAATAATAATAAAAATAAATTATGATTACGGCTTAATGGCTTATCGATGGTGCGTCCTTGTTTTTGCTGTAAAGCTGCCAGCTGTCTGTTAGCTGCTGTATGCATGCAGGGCTAACATCTCATTTTTAGCAGCACAGTGCTGTTGATAGGGCTCTTACATGTAAGCCTCATTAACTCCTGGGATAGAGACGGATGGTCAACACATTCATCTCCCTGCACTTGACAACGTGGGCACAATCTAACCGCAATTAGTTTAAACAAAGGGAATGAGATTGATTGCAACTTTACCTCGTCATTGATGTAAAGCCTCAGACGCTTTGTATTTATTGTCAATAAGATGACGGCCGGTCAAGATGGAAGTTAGTAATGAGTATAATAGTATTTCCAATTATTAAGACCTGCCAAGTGTGTTTGTAAATGAAGATGCTGTGCTAGATGATGGAACTTTTTTTTTTTTTTTTCCAATTATGTTCCCATGCAGCGGTCATCGGGTGGTCTGTCGATCCCCCTGTGCGCTTTTCAAGGAACTGTATCTCTGCAAGCACCCACGGGGAAGACACTGTCTCTCTCCACCTACGAGGTCAGCAGCGACGGCCTCAAAATCTCCCCCAACAATGCCAAGAAGGTAACGTCCCTCACCGCAATGTCGTCTTTGTTAGCAAGACAGGGTTTTACTCCTGTTTAAGGAAAATCATGCTTTCCTAATGGAAGTTAAACGAGAGTACAAATATAACTGTCTTGCCTTCGCTAGTCAAAGTATTGGGCCAGAGCAAGGAGACGCTCATAAAGACTGGAAAGCAGGAGGAAACTGAAAGGTTTTGTTTTTGAATTTTTGCTTGTGCCAACGCTGCACCAATACGTCCATCTCATGCTGAACTTAACCGTTAACAAGAGGCCGAGATACTTACACTCCCTCGCTTGGAGCAGCACCTCAAACCCAACGCAGAGTGACAAAGCCAGCATTTTCAGACTTGGAAGGTGCTGCCTCTCATTCAGGCCACCTCGTTCTTGATTTTTTTTCTTAAGTCGATCTACACTTCACCTATGGTCAAAAATGAGATCCAAGTGAGCCTTCTATGTAGGGAAGCTTGGCTCAACTTTAGAGATAAGGTTTTAAAGCTTTATCATCTTTGCTCCTACGTACCGAAAGGAGCCAGCTAAGGTGGTTTACGCATCTGAGTAGGATGCCTCCAGGGTGAGTTTCTTTGGAAGTTTTCCAGACAACTGGGACGCGACCCAGAACTCGCTGGAGGGATTACACATCTCCTCTGGCCTGGGAACACCTTGGGAGGAAGTGGGAAACTAGAGAAAGAAGCACCTGGAATGCTGCCACTATAAGCCAACTCTGAGGAAAATATATGTTTTTTGTTTGTAATAAAGACAAAAGAAGTAACTTATTATTTAATTACTGAGCTTTAGAGGTGACAGAGGGTAGATTCTTGAACTTGGAAAACAGGTGTTGGCTCCTGTCTGTCTAGTCTTAATGCAAAGCTAAGGTAACAGCCTCCTGGCTCCAGCTTCATACTTAATAAGAAGACATACTCAGTATCGAGTTCCTCATGTCACTCTAGATAAAAAAAGAGTTCATTTGGATTTCTCAAATTGTCAAAATTCCATTAACAGTTATTTTCAATTAAACTAGTTACATAGTTCTGCTAATTACCCACCATCATCTCTGAGTTAAGATGAATTGAAGACAGCTGGATTGTGAAGGAGAAAGAAATTAATTCTAACAAAGCAGTGGAATGATCTTATGATATATGATGTAAAATAAGATACATTTCATACACTGTACACCTGATATGACTTGAATGATCCCTTAAACTGTGACATTATACTATTAATAACTGTTAATAAAATCTTTCTGCTTCACAGGTGGAGGTATATCGCTCAAAGTCAGTTGGCCACGAGCCAAGTGCAGACGACCCGGCATCGGGAGGCCAAGCTGGAGACGTGAACGTGAGCCGCGTTGGGATGGGCATGGAGATCGGAATGGGGATGGGCATGGGAGCCGGCGTGGGAGACACCAACGTCAAAATCCACCTTGAGGTTCTGGAGATCTGTGACAACGAAGAGGCCATGGACAGCGTGTCCATCATCTCCAACATCAGCCAGTCCTCCACCCACGCCCGCTCGCCCTCGCTGCGCTACTCGCGAAGGGAGAACCGCTTCGTCTCCTGCGACCTGGGCGAGACCGCCTCCTACTCGCTGCTCATCCCCAGCAGCGGCAACACCGAAGCAGAGACCATCAATATCACTATACCCGACACCGTGGAAGCTCATCGGCAGAACAGCCGCCGACAGACACAGGAGAGCTCGGGGTATCACGAGGAGATACAGCTGCTCAATGAGGCCTACAGAAAGCAAGCCGGGGAGAGGGAAGAGTGACATATTTACAGAATAACAAGAAGGTAGCTCTTAGAGGAGGTCGAAAGAGCATGTCAGACGCTGCAAGACAAATTTCCTAATCATTCCACATTTACTTCTTTCTGATCTAACAGAGCTGACAGGTGACCCAGCTCGAGACTAATCGTCCGTTTGCTTACTCTTGTACTTCCTCTTCAGGTAACATCACGAGAGCACACGTGTCGCCTATCTGCATTGTACACAGAGATAGTGTAGCCAGTATAAAGGACAGATAGTAGTAAATCAGTGTAAGCAAGAGAGACACAGTATTTTAGCAGTGCATCTGTATTCCTGCAAAGACTTCCACCATATGGCAGCCTGTCATCATAAAACAGACACAGCGAGAGAAAAATACTCTTCGACGTAGAAAAGGATCACATGTCTGGTATGAAATATCTCCTGTAGACGACGTCACTGGTGACTCAGCCGAGAGGGGTGGGGTCACCTGACCCATGCGTCTGACTCATCCGAGCGTGTGTCGTGCATTTTAGTGTGTGAGAAGTCGGCTCACCCATGAGAATGAGTGTGTACGTAGGAGAGTAACTACCAAAAGTATTTAACTGTACGTTCCCTTTAGAAGAATGTCTCTGCTCCGCGTATGTTTATTTCGATTGCCGTTTTCTTTTTGCGTCTGTCGAGTATAACGCAGTTCACGTTGCTACTATCGGATTAGAGAGCGACCGCCATCCGTGCTGAAAATCTAAAACAGGAGGAGGGGAAAAAGGCGAGACAAGCATTTGAGGAAAAGTGTTGAAGAAGACATTGAGGTGGTGGTGGGGGGGTGGGACACTTATGCAGAGCAGCTCTCTGCCTCGTGCACATTCAGCTCAATTTAAATGAGTGCATATTTTACTACAGCAGGCAGCATATGAATGTACGTTTCCAGAGCCACTTTGGGGGGATGATCTCGCTCTCTCTCTCTTCCCGCTCAGTTCACTTCCCGTCCAATCAGCGAGCCACCGGGACCTCTCACTTCCTTTCAGATACATGCATAATTCCCCGACCGTGGTAAAAAGTTCATAGACAGTATTGTGTATTTCGTTTTGAATGGTTACATGAACTGCTTCCAGAAGCATATTCTCTCAGATAGTATATCCATCATTACTTATATGCACATTTACTTGTACAGGTGTGTACAAAACAGCAGTGAAATAGGTATTCTAGACGAATTTTAGAACATGTATGCGTTTAAGTTTGTTTTACTGTGGTGTCTTCTATGTGTCGGCTATTTGGTTTCGCTTGATCTTCAACAGCACCGTGTGGACTTCACTTGAAAGCTTTTGAATTGTCCTTTTAGCGAGTCCACTTCTGCGACATCTCCTATTTTCCTGAAGACTGTGATCATTAAAGATTCATACCAGAAAATTGCCTCCGACGAAATTGCCACGCGTTCCTATTTGGAGTGCCGCCGCCGCCACCGCTACTGCTGCTACTGCTGCTGCTGAGCAAAATGTGTGAGAAAATAATGTACAGGCATATAAATAATGATGAATGTAAAGTTGTGTTCAGTGTGTCAACCATTCCAGCTGTTAATGGTGCCAAAGGTTTTTCTTTTTTTTTGTTTTTTTTTCAGCTGAGCAGCGTTTCATCTCCGCAGCCCAGCAGAGTGGAAGTAATTCCATCATCTGCTTATTCTCACTGTTGAACGGGACTACAGTTCAGATTCTGGTCAAGCATTCTCATAAACCGTATTGATCAATTAATCGTTGTTTGTTTGTTTGTCTGACGAATTCGGAGCTGCACATGAGCTGCACAAGTGTTTTGCTCATTTGTGTCAACCATCGGGATTATTCGGTAACACACAAACTGCACACATTTATTACGGAATAAAAGGCAAATGAAGTGCAATAATTAACTACTGTAGAGACTGACCTAGATAGTGGGCTATGTAACACCACTGGTTCCCGTGCCCCTAGGAGAAAAGCAGTGTGACTAATCCATTGCAGTTTTATGATCATTTCACTGTGCTCACTGTTTGAGCTGACATCAAATCGCCAGTAAAGATGTTAATTTTTCAGCAGTAAAGCCATTAAATTAGGAAAGTTTCACAAATGAGTCATTATATTTTGCATGGCAGGAAAATAGAGATTTGGTTTTTGTGTGAAAGGAGGAGAAAAGCAGGAGAAGAATTGAGAAATTGGAGGTTAAAAAAAAAAAGGAAAATAGTATAAAAACTGGAATTATTAAAGCAGCTATTGCTAATGTTTTATCATTTCGCTCTGATTCAAGGACTTTCACCGCCTCCCACTCACAACCTCGGATTGTGCTGAAACAATGCAGGTAGCCTGTATCAAAACGTAGCATCGTGGCACCTGCGGTTCAACACGTGCACTCTCGATGGGCACGTTGAAAGTGTGAGGCAAACCCAAAATAGGATGGGAAAAAAAAACGGATTTGTTCAAACATGACGCTTTTCATTTGCAGTTCTGCATTGCTTAAATGATTCATTAGGGTCAGAGATCGTTTGTATGGATCACAGGTAGCCCCGAGGATATGAAAATGAGGTGTGTACATGAAGCACGCGTTCACACTGGTGCTGCCAGGAGTACAGAGTGGATGCCTGGTGCATATGAAACAGTCTGTTCTCCTTTGTTACCAATTTGTTTTCACAACCCCTTCCACTAGTCAAAAGGCGTCCTCCTCGCACACACTCAACTTTAGTCTCAGCGTGGTTATTCTTTTTAAAAATACTTTCCTCTGTAGCTTCTCAATATTTTCCTGCATTGCTTACTCTCTGACACCTGCTCATTTCAAATCCCTCATCTGTTCAATTCAGAGCAGCCAGCTGAGAGATTGATAGTGTTCGCGTATTTCAAAATAATGACAGAGATAAAAGTATTGGCAGCCGAGGCGAAAAACCTGTGAGTCAGGAGTGACTCAAAGTTTACCCGTTCGGCGTTTGTGCTCAAAAGACACGATTAAATATATTTCTGTCAAAGATGAACACAGAATTTTTTTTTAAAAAACCGGCATGGATATGGATTCGATGAGATTACACATAAATACGGCTTATCTTTTACACAAATCGACAATTAATTTCAACCAAACAAATGGCTATTCTAGTCTCTGGAAATGATCTTCTATCGGTGTGAATTTCCTTAATTACGAATCAGCTGAATGCGGATGCTGCACGAATGTGAATGTCGAAAAATGAAACCTATCACATTCTTGAATGTTGATGTGTTCAAGGATTGTCACGGCAATGATGGCGCGTGTGAAAGGCAGAAGTTAATTTAGAAGTGGTGATGCATGATATTTCGTGACAGCAACACAGGGCTCAAGGCTGGCATGTACTTTGCAACCTCTCACAAACCCCCCTTTCACACCATTCCTTCAATTCTCTCATCGGTGCAAAGTGCTTCACGGCACAGTCTGGGCGTCTATTGCTTTTGGGTTGTGAGGCAAGGACAGAGGGATGGAAAATCGGGGAAATTGAGAGAGAAGGAAGAAGCGCATCTTTCGCTCATTTAATATTCCAGCTAATTTAAAACAAGAGAATCTAGAGTGTAATCCAATTTGCTTTTGGTGGGAAGATCCGGACACAAACAAATTCAGCCAAGAGTGAAGTAGAGAGATGAGGAAAAGGCATAATTGCAAACCAAAACAAACTTGAGAAATGAGAACAAAGCAGCGCCAATTGCTGACTGAAAAGAATCAATTACCCAATAACTGATGTAAGAATGTTGTTTTCAGACTTCATTTATCTACAATATTAAGTCTCATGTGAAGCAAGTCGTGTCTAGTCCTGGTTATAATAAAATGTTAGTTAATAAGAGGCAGTATGACTAATCAAGTGCATTTTCTGTACTGCTTCATAAATGTTATATAAACTGATAAATTACCATCATGTTTTAGGCCAGAATGGCATCTTTATCTGTGCTGATAGACTGTATATTCACCACAGCGCTGCAATACAGCAGAGCCCAAACCTTTAAGGTGACAGTCTTAGTCATGGTAGATCTTTTCACTTGGCTGTAACCTTTAAGGACCAGATAACAGGTCATTCCCTAATGTTCCTTTGAGCAGGATGAGTCTGTTACAGCAGTTACACTGACTGTACAGTCTGTCTATGTCTGAACACACACAGCGGCCCCGGAAAGTATTTAGATGGTTAAACAGGCAAATTAGCAAACTTCCATGAGGTTTATTTTCCTACTAAAGCAAATAAATGAGATTGTAGCTTGAGAAAGTATGAACACAATCACTCTATATGACAACAAAAAAAGGTCTGGTTGTCAGATTTAGTGCAACATGTCCATATTTAGTGATGAACCAGTAATATATCAACTATAAATCACAAGGGTTTACCTAAAAGCAACTACAAATGTGCCAAAGACAAATAAAATGCGCTGAGAGACAAGGTTAGCCATCATTTGCACAAAGAAGGGCACTCAATCTTTCAACCTCCACAGGTGGGTGTATTTTGAAATGTTCAAAAATAACACACTTGTAGAGCTGATAAAAGAAAGATGCACAGGAACACCAACATCAACCAAACAACAGCTATGGGCGAAATCAAGGAAGACAATCGAGGAACAGCAGCTACATTTTCCTAAAAAAAAAAAAATCTAAATTTGCCAGATACAACTCACTTTAAAGACATACAATTCAACATTTAATCAAAACTTTTCTAAAGTGCAAAGAAATGGAAAAAGTGGATTACATCTGCATATGGACATGAGCAGAAAAACAGCAGCTTCTGGAGAAATGTGTTACTTTCAGAGCAAATTCAACCAAAATGTGTCAGGTGGTAGAAAGATTGCACGCAGAAAGCCAGATCCCCAACGAGACTTGGGTTAAAGCAAAGCATGAAGAATGTGGAAATGCCAGGAGTCTTTTCTTATAGTGCTGTAAGACAGCTTGTAGTCATTGGTGGAATCTTGACGACTTAAGTGTACAAACTAAGAAGCAATTTTCGAGAAAGCGTTTTAAGTGTGATTATGAGATCATGATAGTGATCCAAAGTATACTAGCTCGCTGTTGAAAGAATATTTTGTTTGGGAGAAAATCAAATTCTCAGAATGGCCCTGATCGAATACCATAAAGTGAGATTCCATACAGAAAAAAACGTCAATGCTCTGCTGTGGACGAACTTAAAAGCTTTGCTGGCTGAAGCATGGAAGAAACTTTCAAAGATTCCCTTTGACCAAGCTCTTGGGCCACAGAAACAACCTTCAACAGAAAGAAACCTTCAGCAGAACCAGGCTCAGGGAGGCCGGCCATCTGCCTCGACCCGGTGGAGTGAGGGATGGCAGATAGGACCAGACACATAATAAACATTTTGGTGGTTGGTGAGGACAGTAATCGCAGATCAGAAACATGTAGAAAGCACAAACTACCAAAGAGAGAAGAGACAAAGTAATGGCATAGAGTATGACAAAGTAGAGGTTGTAGTCTCTACCATGACATATACATCATCGGAGATTCTTCTGGTAGAGATTGTCAATTCTGAAGATTGGTGGAGATTGCGATTGGTTTTGCAGACCTTGTATGCAGCAACAAAAACACAAAGAATATGTGGCTATAGTAACAAAACAATCATTTTATTTAGGTATCACCTTATGCAAAGCTACATATGTAAAGCACTTTATTTTTTACAAATACTGAAAAGGTTGTGAGATTTTAAATGTATCATATTATCTTCTTGTTATTATTTGACATGTGTAAAAAGTTATGTGAAAAATGAAACCTCCAATCCTACCAGATGGCAGTCTCTACCATGACATATGTCATAGTGGTATGTAGATTTATGAAGGCTGAAAGAGAGCAGAGTAGAAGAGAAGTAATCAATGCATCATGGAAGAGTTAAGAAGAAGAGAAAGTGTCTATCTCATGAACCCAAACAAGACAGCTGAAGGATCTGCCTCCCAAGCAGCTTTAGGAAACTCTTGGAACCACAGTAAACCTTCACTCTGCAGGAACCGGCTACCCCATCCAACACTGTTCGCCTCGTTTTCTCCACAACAGAGAGCATCATCGCTCGATCGCATCGTTTCGACGTTACTACACAAAATCAAGAACTTACTCACCATGGATCCAGAACTGATGATCAGTCCACCCGACTCATGCGACGATCTATTCGAAAACAATTCTCCTCCAGCCATAATATACGAACGAAATCTCTCCAACTCCAAAATCGGTCCTCGGGCGTCTTCACGTTCATCCACGCGGCCTCGAAACATCGCGCACACCGATGCAGCTCCAACACACTCAGCCGCCACCGTCGCCTCCAACTCCCGGCTCCACGTCTCCATCGCATCGGACCTGAAACCATAATCGGCGACTGGACCGTGGCTCGTCTGCAAGGAGGAGGAAAGGTATTCCGATCAGCCGCTCCGATAACGAAAGTCTAGTTGTATTCACCACCTGCTCCAGCCACAAACTCGGAGCCTCCCGCGCTTCTGGCATCCTCACCTGACCCATCCTCACCTGACCCATCCTCACCTGACCCATCCACGTCCAGGGTCGCGACCTATGACGTCACATCGCCGCCGCCTCCTCCAGGGTCTCAGCCAGCATCGGTAGCTCCCTCTAGCGGTGGCCACATTATATTACCCACTGTGTCCGACCTCTTTTGTATCGTCACATCATTCTATTCATTCCTGTGTTCGCCGGCCTCACAGAATACCCATTCACATCCATCCTGTCATCCCATCACCCATTCCTCTGCCCTTCCTTCAGCCTTACAAAGTAACACCCTCCACAGCAGTCCCAGCGCCCCATCCAACAACCCAAGGAGCCTTACCACAGTCTAACCAAACTCCATTTGCTCAGCTGCTTCCTTCCCCTTCATTTCCTACATATCTATCCTTCTCATTAATGGGTTAACATATTAACTCACATCAAGCATCAATAGTATGTTTCCATCTCCATATCTCTGTGACCTGTCCAGGGTGTCTCCTGCCTTCGCCTTAAGTTGGCTGGAATAGGCTCTAGACTTCCTATCCAAATCTCTATGTTGTATCCTCACCAACAACTACAGACTCCCATACATTCTGCATCTTCTTGGTGATTTCTTTGTCGTCATCTCCCCATCCTCACCTCTATGCCTCAGGCTCTCAACCCTCACCAAAGCCTTTTGAGAATTTGGCGTTCCACTCTTCAAAGAGCAAACCTTGGGGCCGCACACCTCCATAGAGTTTTTAGGCATCATCCTCGATACTATCTCCTTTCAGGCATTTGTTTCCTCTGAGAAAATGCAGCACATCACTGCTACTTTCAAACTATCTCCTAACAGACAGATGCACAAAACTGCTGGCCCTTCTCGGCCACCTTAAATGTGCCATTCGTGTCATCCCCCAGGGGAACCATTCCTCTCCATCCCTTCTTTCCATGACAAGGTAATTCTAGGCAACTAATGCAAATTGAAAATGCAACATATGCAACACTTTGTCTTCCTCAAATGGCTTATCTTTCCTTCAACAATTACTCTATCACTCAACCCGAGGGCATCCAGCTCTTCACAGACACAGCTCCTTCCATAGACTTTGGCGGTTACTAAGGTGAAAGGTGGATTGCTTCTAAATGGTCCCCAGAATTCAGTTCTCTCAATTTTGAGTCAAGTTCCCCTTCAACCTCATTCTATGAGCTGTACTCCATTGTAATAGCCACCCTTCTTTGGGGGCACGAATGGTCAATGAAGTTCATACTTATTCACTCAGACAACAACGCAGTAGTAGACATAATAAATAAAGGTAGTGTCCATTCACTAGTAATTATGCAGTTCCTGTGCAGGTTCACATTAATCTCAGCCTAATACCAGTTCCTACTCTGTGCAGCTCATGCCCCCGGGCACCACAACTACATCACTGATTCACTGTCTTGCTTCTCATTTCAGAAATTCAGACTCTTGACTCCAGAGTCGGATTTCCATCCCGCTCCAGTTCCACCGTTTGTAGCCACCATATTCAATTAGCTCTGCAGTTGGCAAACCTATCAAATGCTTCACAGCAAGCCATCCTAGACAGCTTTGCCCCACCCACACTCTCATCCTACCTAACTGGCTGAAACTGCTTCAGGACATATCACGTAACCTACCATCTGCCTTTTCCCTCGCTAGACCTTGTGTCCATCTGCAATTTCATCACCCATGCCCATTCCACTTTAAAAATCCACTTCTCCACCATCCAAACCTACTTATCCGTAATCAACTTTTCCTTCAAACTAGTCACCACCAACCGCTGCCCCTCCATCTTTCATTCTCACATGTCAATGCTTCTTAAAGGTTTATAAAAACAGGAACCTGCCCACACCGCAAAGCGCTTGCCACTTACTTCCAACCTTCTCAGCCATTTCATTGTTACTCTACATTCAGGCTACTGTTTCCTTTCAGTTGATATAAACCTAGAGTCCATGTTCTTGATGGCTTTTTTTCCCCCGGCTTCCTAAGGTGCTCCAAATTTGCTCCAACAGCTTTCATGTACAACCCATCACTCCATCCCAGTCTGTCAGATGTCACGATCCACACTCCCAACTCGCTCACATTCACTCTCCGTGGAAGCAAAACTGACCAACTTGGAGCATCTTGTCACATCTACAGCTCCTGTTTAGACTCCTATCTCAGCCCATTTGAGCCACTGATCACACAGATTAATTCCACAAATGCTGTGAACACCTCAGCTCAAGAACCACTCTTCCTCACTGAAACCTATAAAATGGACACCAGGTTTTGGTTCAGCAAACATTTCAGATGAATTCTTTGCATCTCTGGTATAACCCCAGAACACTATTCAAGCCATTCCAACGGTGCAAGAGCAGGTTCCACAGCAGCCAGGCTGTTCATCTCCAACCAAATGATAAAAATTCTCAGTCACTGGTTTTCCCAAGTATACTGGTCTTACATCCGTAATAACCTTGATTATCTCCATCAAGCCCATGCTCAACTTGACTCCCTATAAACTCAAATTTTGGGGGTCGATAATAGGTTTGGGCAAACCATGATCTGAGACCCCCAAGTCCAAGTCTCCAATGTTCCATCACCCCAGAGCAGCCATCCAGACATTTATTTTTATTTTTTACTGCTGGTTAGCTATTACATTGGATGATTGTGTACAAAACCTCAGACATCTAAGTTAGAGTACTGAAAATCATTGATGTCCATTGAGACAACCCATATCAGAGGCTGTCTTTCCTCAAAAGTCCCACCCCTTAGTCTCTGAAATTAAAAACAAAAGTATTTGCTAATTATTTGTTCAAACTTATGAATAATCCTGCATATGACTGTCATGTAAACAGCAAGAAAAGTTTGTGTATGTATAGGCCTAGTCATGCTAAAGAAAGAAAGAAAAAAAGACGTAGGCTTATTTTGTTCTGTCAATATTTAACTGTGATCTTTAGTGAAGCCTGGATTGGGAGTGCAACACTTTTTTTGTCTACATTTTAAACTTGGGTATGTTTTGTTGTATCATTACAAACTAACATTTTTTGTTGTTGTTGTTGTTGTTGTTGTCGTAGTCAAAATTCACTTGTTTTTTGTATGTGCCTGTGATTCACTATTACCTTAAATCAAGCAGCTACCAGAATTCAGAAACAGAATAAATAAAAATTGTGACTATTAGAGACCGAAATGAAATCAGATGCAGACAGATTTACTTTTTTTTTTTTTTTTTTTTACAGCATTTACATGTTATATACAAAAACAAAACAAAAAAAACAAGCAAGCATGATGGGACCCATAAACTAATATTTTGTTGAACAACCCTTTGAGGCAATCACTGCAATCAAGTGTTTTCTGTAACTCCCAATCAGACCTCTGTACCTGTTGACAGGCATTTTGATTTTTGGCCCACTACTCATCAGCAAAGTGCTCTAATTTGTCCGGGACAGTTTTTTAAAATTTTAAATTATTCTTTCCAACCACAATTCAAAAGTAATGTCTTATTTCACTAACTTATAATTTAACAAATTTTTATTTATTATTAGTTATTTTTTCCCCAGTTTTTCATTAATGGAAGGGTATGAATAAATTTGATAAATAAATAAATAAATACTATATATATATATATGAGGGACTATTTTGCTTTTTCTTTAATGGAAGGGTATGAATAAATTTGAGAACGTATGTATAGAGAGTGGGGGCACTGAAATCAACGAGCAGAACAACCATTCCTGAGCCGCTACGTCATCAAACCGCTGCTGGAAATTGTGACGTTTAAAGTGTGCGACATGCCGGATAGAAACCAGCAGACGTTTGAGCCGTTATGATTGTGCATCAGCATGTTGTAGTTTAATGAGTGAATTTGTGGGACAGAATTCAATTTGTACATGTAGCTGTTACAAACTCGACTGTCAGTAGCTGTAGCCATTATTTTTTTACTTGAGGCTTTGGGCTAAAAATCCACAAATACAGCTTGTAGCTACGTAGCGTTAGCTTTATAAGCCACCGTTCCTGATCTTAACCACCGCCAGTTAACGGAGATTCTGGCAGCGGTTTAGTTTTCGTTTGTTTCCGAGTATGAGTTATGGATATGGTGGTGGAGGGGGAAGAAGAGGCAGGAGAGGAGGTCGCGGGTACAGAGATGGCAGCAGAGAAAGATGGGACAGAGGTGGGGGTGGTGGAGGAGGAGGAGGTGGAGGTTCAAGAGGACACAGTTCCGACTTTGATCAGGACCGAGATGGAGGTGGGCCAAGAACCCGTCCTCCTCCACACCTGAAGGGCCGTGAGATCGGTCTGTGGTACGCAAGATACGGAGCCGTGAGGAGGAAGCAAGCCGACAGGAGATCGGTATGGCCTGTGTTTGGGTGCATACTCTTGCACAGTGTGTTGCACAGGACAGGTCTGTCTGTGTCACTGCGGGGTTTCAGCCATATAGAAGCAGAGATCAGGGTCATCAGCACAGGCATGAGGAGCACTGAGGTTACCCATCACTAGGTCTGCCCTCTTAACGCAAATATCAACTGCAAAGTGTGCAGAGTCTGTTGATTTATTTATTTTTATGGGAAAATTGTTCAGACAACAGAGGTTGTGCACCCTGATCTGTGGGCAAAATCCTGCAGGCGGTGATCCATCCTGGTCTTTACACATCTCGTTTCTTCATGAATACTAAGTACACAGACTTGTTACTTCTTCAAGTTCTGCTCATAAAACTATTATTTCTGATAATGCTATTAGAGGTGCTCTTTATTTCAAATACAGTGACCTGTCTTCCATATAAACAATATGAGAAAACCTGCATTCGCTTCTTTAAAATGGGAATACGATGGGTACATAACTAGTTTAAACCTGTAAAGCTCACAAGAGCTATGTTTATTGCACATTTTGAAAGCCAAGTTACACATTTACTGTTGATAGATGGACTTTAAAGTGTCAAGAGATGCTATTGGGATCCAGGTGAATTTTTCAGTGGTATAAAGTTGGGCTGATTGAATTGGGAAAAATGTCTAATTGTGATTTTTCTGAAAGGTGTTGCGATTACAATTTGATTGTTATTTGTTTAAGGTCCAACTTTAGTTCCGTATTAGGGCTGCAAGTAACTATTCTTTTTATTAATAAATCTGTCCATTATTTTCTCAATTAACTGATTTGTTTTTTGGCCAATAAAATGTCAGAAAATGCTGATCAGTGTTTCATAAAGCTTAAGATGGCATCCTGAAAGGTCTTGAAAATAGAGACTTTTCTCTTTTAAAAAATCTCACATTATTTATTATTATTTATTTTAAATTAATATAAATTGTTTAAGTTTAGTTAGTTTAGTTTAATAATTTTACAGCTAATCCATAAATTGCTTGATTGCTCTAGTAAAAATGGTCTCATCAATAGGCACTCTTTCTTTGCATTTAGTTCTTCGGTTCTGCTCATAAATCTCTGTTCATGTTGATGATGCTATCAGAGGTGTTCTTTTTTTCAGGTGAAGTAATCTGTCTCTCTCATAATACTCAAAAGGTTTACCAGAACCAGTTTTGACCTGTAAAGCAAACCCACTCTTTTTAGTAGCTCAATTTAAAACTGACATTATCTGTGTATTGCTGATGCATGGATTTCACAGTTTCAGTTGGTTAAAAGTGGGAATCAGTTAAAATATTTTAATGATATTTATTATGGCTGAACAATGTGGGGAAGATGTCTAATTGTGATTTTTCTGACAGATATTGTGATTACGATTTGAGCTGTAATGTACTTTTCTAAAGTAAATCTTCAGTTGGGTATTTTATTTTTTTAAACACTTCAAACAAAAGGTTGAGCCTTATCACATGAGATACCATCAAAAACGGGACTGTCACACAAGGACGGTAGCATTCATTTGTAAAACCATTCATTTAAACCAACGGTTTAAAATTTGCTACTTAATGTTTATCCTAAATTGCAGCCTTGGTGATTTGCTAATTGCATTGTTTCAAATAATATTAACTGAAATTTGGTGAAGCACTGCTCCAAACCAAGCCTTGGTGTAACTCAGATTTAGGTACTGCAATATCATGGCTAAACTGTGTTCTTTCCATTTGTGTGCGCAGCGAGCAGTGGTCCAGATGGATGAGGCTAGAGAGGAGCACATCACCAAGCTGCTTAACTCAGTCCAGAATGACCAGCCTGGTCCACAGCGAGACAGCACGGATAGTAGAGCCTCTACATCTGACAGCTGGGGGACAGCTGCCAATAAAAGTGGTCACTGGTGAGAGCAGCTTGCAATGCTTTTGCATTTGTAACTTGCATAGTGTAGATTTTTTACAATGAAGAAAATGGGAAAGATACTGACGGTATGACTCTAATGAACATGTTTATGATCATTAGTTACTTTGACGGGGATATGCCCGAAGAGGAGAAGGTCAAATCTGAGGAAGAGGAAGAAGAAATTGGCTCAGGACGGAAGAAAGCAACTCACAAGTCACAACGGTAACTTGGCATGAAAATGAAACGCAAGCTATTAACCATGACTTGCTCCTATATTACAGTTCAGTATTTGATAGTGCTCCAGAGCACCCAGTGTTGCAGGTAATCCACTCGACTGTGCATATTAACCCCATTTCATGTGTTTGTCTAGTGACTTCTCTGCAGCTAAAGACGAGACTCCAGACAATTGGGATGAAGATGATCAGGAAGAGGAGGAGAAAGAGAAGCTTATAAGAAAAGACAGGGATCTGGAGTACTTGTTTCAGGAAGTAGTGAGAGACAGATCACTGGATGATGACTTGAAGAGAGATCTGCAGAGCAAGACATCAAATCCAAAGTACAGAGAAATGTTGGTGAGTGTTTTGATGAGTGTAAAGCTTGATATAAACAGCAGCAGCTTACTAAAGTAGTGACTCGGGTGCATTTCCTAGACAAGTCATTACGTTGAATGAAATTGTGGTATCATATGCCTACAAATGTCAACTAGTCTAGTGCACTATACTTCTGTTGTTTTACAACATATTACAACAAACAAATAATTGGAGACAATTCAGTGGAGAGCTACTGAGTCTTAATAAATAATTTGGTTTGCAAGAATGTTGCTATGAAGGTTACTCTGGGATTCACAGGTTAAAAGATGTTTCTTTTTGTTCGAGTTCGTTAGAACCAAGCAATACCAAAAGTAGCTTGAATAATTTATGTGCAAAATATTGTGAAATATTTTTAAAAAAAATCACTTAGACCAGATTATTCTCTCAAGGTATTGCCGTGTCTTATTATTTTACAAACCAAACTTTGCAAAATTACTGAGTCATAGCTGAGCCATTAAGCAGAATCAATAATCACCTGTAGTTATTAGAATTAGGTAGATTTTTGAATGTGCGAAAGCTGTACTTATAATTAAATTATAAGGCAAGAAAGCAGCGGCTTGTGATGTTGACGATTTTATTTGGTGTTTGTTCTTTTTGTCTTCAGAAATTCAGGGAAAAACTGCCATCCTACGGGAAAAAAGAGGCAAGTTTATTTCATATGCTTTAAAAACAAATACATGATTCCCTATTATGAACCACATCTTTTCTGCTTAAACTGAATTTCTTTTTTTTGTTTCTTTATTTTACTGTCATTTACCATCACCCTTGTCCTCCTCTTTGTCTCCTAAATCCTTCCTCTTACTCTCTCTTACCTCCATGATTTCTTCCACAGGAGCTGGTGGAGCTGATCAACTCCAACCGTGTTCTAGTGGTGAGTGGGGAGACCGGGTGTGGAAAGACCACTCAGGTCACTCAGTTCATCCTCGATGACCACATCAACAGAGGCACGGGCTCGACGTGCCGCGTGGTCTGTACGCAGCCTCGTCGCATCAGTGCCATCTCGGTACGTACTCTGCCGGCCTGACTGTGTTGTCGGTTGTTGTATGCCGACTGATGTAGTTGTGTGATATCGTGTGTATGTTTATTTTCTGCATCAGCATGTAGATATTATTTTGTTTTCTTTTCCAATGGAGGTGCAACTAATTACTTCTTGCGTCTGTGTCTGCTTCCTCTCAGGTAGCAGAGCGTGTAGCAGCAGAAAGAGCAGAAAGTGTAGGGAATGGAAATTCTTGTGGTTACCAAATCCGCCTGCAGAGGTAAGGAGGTCTTTTCGAACATCTGCTGATGCATGAAGTGGAAGTACTATATGTTTAATTAGCACTCAGCAATCAGTTTCGTGGTTAAGGAACCCAAAGAGACTGCTTGTGTTTGAAAATCTGATTTCAGCGTTAGGAATGTTACAGCTGACTTGGTGGAGAGGAGAGACTCGTTTGTTTGGGTTTCTGGTAAGGTGGTTGCAGCTGGCACAGAAACCATTTCATTTCCTTCCCTAAATTTTGCCTTTCTTAGTCTGCCTCCTTGTCTGGACTTGGTGTTTACAAGGATGGAAAAAACAACTCAGCCTTTGTGGTTTAGAACGAAGTTGATAAGAAGTCGGCTGGTGCTGTCAGACAGATTCGGACAAGTTGCAGTTAGCAGTTTTCTCACGGTTTTAATGAAAGCTTATGTTGAAGCTGAAATGCGTGTAAAGAGATTAAATACTCAGCTTCATGGACACAGATGTTCCATGTGGCATGTACCTTGTGTTATGTTTAGTACTGAGTTATTGTAAAGTGTATACGCCTGATCCATATTACTGCTGAGACTGTATCTGGTTGTCAGAAGGACTTTCTCAATCAAAAAGGGAAACATATGGGATGAATGAATACCACGTGAAATTATTTTTGGCGAAGAAGAGATACAAGCATTAGAGGATGGGAATAGTGATTTTTACGGGCACACACAGGAATACATTGACAACGCTTGGCAGAAAAGCATTTTAGTCGTATGCAGACTGAGCGAGTAGAGAGCTATAGGAGATCAGAGGGTTCAGCAATCTGAATTGAATTATATACAATAGAGTATGGAGTAAGTGGGAGAATGAGACACAAGCAGTCAGAGAGGAGAAAAATAAGCAAGTCGGGCATAATATGAAGGGAGACAGATGAAGGGGATTAGAAGTAGAAGGATGGGTCAAAAAAAAAAGATTACTGTCAAAGAAATAGGACAGATAACAAGGTGCTAGAATGAATTTGAACATTTTCTAAATCTTTCCGTGGGGTGTTTATTTTTTTACTTTAGTTCCTTCAAGTTACTGTCGTTATGATTCATAGCCGGCCTCAAAAGAGAGAGAAAAAAAACAATAACTAAAGCAATATTTTTGCATCAAAGAACTTAAATAAAATCTAGACAGTTTGGAAAGGAGCCTTGTTCATGCGGTCGTGCTGTTGCTTCCCACCGATGCTGTCGCTGATTAGACCGCGTGTGTCTCTCAGTGGGTTTATGCAAAGCCTGCTTTGTTAAACTACTAATGATGCACCAGCTCCCTCCACATAGCATCTAAAAAAACCGAGTGAAAATTGGCCAGCATGCATCTAATCTTTGCCATCTTCAGCTTTATTTGCAGGGGAGCGGGGGTATTAGTCTTCACAGTTCAATGATAGCAGACAGTAAGTGAATTAGTGGGCTTTATTTTTGATGGGTTGTTATAATGAACACGAGATGTAGCCACTGTGGATCCATCCGATGGTTTGCGGAAGCCACAAGGTTAGAATTTGACCCACACCAAAGCAGTTGTAATAAACAAGTGGTGAAACTGACTCAGAACTTGACAAGGTAGCCACGCCCTAAAGCATGCCCCGCTTTCCGATCTATTTTACTCTAAATGGGACCACGAGTTACAAAATTAACATCATGCTGTGTTGAAGGAGGTTTAAAACTAGCAATCGAGACCATGAACTCATTGGAAAATGTTTACTGAGGAAAAAAAAAAGAATGAGAAATATGTATTCTCTCATAGACTTCAATAACAAAACTTCTTTTTGCAAGTGGAGGTGTCGCCCCCTGCTGTCCATTAGGAGAAAAAATGGAGTTTTAAGGCACATCAACTTCACTTTTCAGACCTGGGGGCTGCATCCATCTCTTATAAGCACTCTTTGTTCATAATGTTTTTTACAGCAATTCAATTTCTTACCGTCTTAAATCGGCAGATATATTGGACAATGTATTTGCATTTGGGGAGCAATGCCTCATTGTAGCCTCTGTTGGCCTCCTCAACTGAACTGATACGTAATTACACCTAATAAGATTACTGGCCTCGGTCAAGTTAATTACGCCGCTACCCAACGACAGGTACCTGGAACTCCTTGGGAAATGCGAGGTTGGGTTATCAACTAGGTAAAGCTGGCAGACCCTGAAAGCTCAGTGTGTGTGTGAGAGAACTATCGAATAACCACACAGCAAACTTGTCGTTGGATATTATTGCAGTTTTGAAATCAGTGTGTGGTGCTGTGCAGAGAGTGTCAGGAGTGTTAACAGAGACCCAGCAGCTCCTATTTGTCCTGAGGCAACTCAGGGCCTGGCCTGTGGCAAACTGGTCCTTTAGTAACTTATTTAAATGTTTTAAGCCTGCTATATGTGGTGAAGTGGGATGCTGTTATCACTCTACGGTGCCATTTAGAGGACCAAGCTTTATCCATCCATATGTATGTTGTATTTATGATTTATATAATTGCTATTGGTAGTCTGGACTACGTTTAACAGTCTATTAAACTCACTTTTTCTCTCACCTCCTCGGTTGTTTCCGTTGTGTGTTGATTTTGCGAAATACTTTGTCATTCCGCTCCAGACTTTTCTTGCTTCATAAACAATTTATTTCGGTGTTATTTCTCTTGAGATTAGTCTAAGTTCTTTTTGAAATATCACTCATGCATCAATTATACACCAAAGCCTTTAATGAGGTTCAGTTGTCAGTGATGCATTTTTCAGATGTCATGAAAAAAGGCAGTTTCTACTTTTTTATTTTTTTCTTTTTTAATAAATGAGAAGCCATTTTATGCTTCACTGGACAAACATTTTATTACTGGTTAATACTTAGGTAAAGTATGATATAAAGCTAGTGCACACACAAGTCCGCCAATTACATTACTTATTAGTTAGCAGCTGCAGTATCAGCGATGTTTTATAGCAACATTAATCCTGGCTTTATGTGCACTTTCATGTACAGGCGGAGAAGATATTGCTTCTATAAAATATTGTTTGAATGCAGGAAAATGATCAGAGAAACCCAGGACTTATTTTTGCAACTTTACTTTGTGTCATTTCGGAAATTGTAACGTCTGTTTTTTTTCTATGTTTTTCTCCTCCTATTTCACAGCCGGTTACCACGGAGACAAGGTTCGGTCCTGTACTGTACAACAGGCATTATTCTTCAGTGGCTTCGCTCAGATGTGTGAGTCTGCTTCCATTCCTGCTTTCTCATCCTCATCACTTGCTATCGGTGCATTTCTTCTCTGCTCTCCTTCCCTGTCCGTCCATTCCAGCCGCCCTTCCTTTTGTGTCACTCGGTCTTGTCCCAGTTGATTTGTGGTCGACTCTACTGTCTGTGGAAGATTCATTTGTATGGGCCGCCATTCTCATAGGCAGAGAAATGAAGACACACATACACACACAGCTTCTGTTGACTCATCCCTGCATGCTCATCCTTGCATTCTGAATGTCTTTAGAAAAAAAGAAAAAAAGAAAAAGCCACGGACTAAGTGAGAGTGCCAGCTTTGCCTTGTTGTCTTGCTTCCATGCTCTTTCAGAATTGGCACGACTCTAGTGAGTCATTTTAGGACTACAGTTGACTGACAAAATGCTGCAACTTTTTGGCATTAAGTAAACTGGCACTGCAACTGACGAACAAGTTGATAGTCTGTATGGACAGCAGCTATGTTGCACACTTTTTTTTTTTTATAATGGACCTTGGAAATATCTCAGATGACATTTGTAGGAAGAGAGAAAAAGGCAGTTTTGGCCAAATATTCAAATCATTCAGTTTCGTGGCGAATCTCTACAGACAGAAACAGGCAGCTGCAATTTGAACCAAGTAATGTAAAATAAATCTCCACTTACATTTCACGGTTCAGGAAATATGCAGCAAAACGTGTGGACAAAACCAACTGTTTGGCAAACAGAACTCATCTTCTTTGCATTGGTAGGAAGCAGTTAGAACAGCTCCTTCACCTGAAATCAACAACCAACTTAAACGTTTTTTGTTTTTTTGTCAGATTGTTGTCCAGTGTGAGTCACCTCGTGTTGGATGAAATCCACGAGAGGAACCTGCAGTCAGATGTTTTGCTCGTCATCGTAAAGGACTTGCTCAAACTACGGGACGACCTCAAGGTCATCCTCATGAGTGCCACGCTCAACGCAGAGAAGTTCTCTAAATATTTTGGTATGCAACCCACCAAATTGTGTTCTGCTGAAATGTTGCAGGAAATAGGGTTGAATGTTTGACATCTGCCCCTGTCTTCATGTCATTCTTCCTGTAGACAACTGTCCAATGATCCACATCCCTGGTTTGACGTTCCCAGTGGAAGAGTTCCTACTTGAGGATATAGTGGAGATGACCAGGTAGCCAAAACACACATTTACAAAGAGAGTCACACCCCCTAACATGCACAGATACAAATACAAATGAAATAACAGCATCGCTTTTAGTTAAATGTGATCTTATAGTAAGTGGTTGATGTCTCTCTGCCAGGTATCGCCCCCAGAATCAGGACCGTCGCCCTTCGTGGAAGAGAGGCTTTTGGCAGGGACGCAACTCCAGACCTGAGAAGGAGGAAAAGGAGGCTGAATACAAGGAGAGCTGGCCTTGTTATGCACGCACACTGAAGGGCAGGTGAGTTGGTGAGAACCGCAGGGTAGGTGAATCGGCAGAGCAGCTGCCAGGTTGATAAATGTGTTGTTTAGGTGGGAAATGGGAGGATTTGGCTTTGTGACATTCGCGCTTTTAAATAAATACAACACTTTTTTTCTTTTTAAGTTTGTGCTTCAAGTTGAGCACTGCATGTATAAAGACTGAATTACAGAGTGTTCCAGTTTTTTGTTTTTTTTTTGCCTGCAAAGTGTTTACAGAAAAGGATGAGTGCTTTGGAACACCTGACTGTCTGCTAGACGTCTCATGTAAACACTGATTCATATGTCTGCATTTCAAAGTGGCACCAACACCACAGGCAGCTGCAAGGTCTCCTAAAGTATGAAAAAAGGCAATGTTGTATTTACATGCTCCTCTTTAAAAACCGAAACCGTAGATGACTTGCTTTTACCGCCTCTGAAGGTGCGGCGCAGTTTTCTCCCTCGTAACTGCCTCGACATTTTTTAAGAGGCCACTTGAGATGTCAAGCTCTTCTCAACAGACATTCTTCTTCATTTAGTGTTACTGTTTGGAAGGCAGTCTCTTTTCTTTACTGACATTATTACTGCTCTGTCTCACAAAGTAAACACAAGACAATGTAAACTTGATTGCTTCTGCTTTTCTGTACCCGCAGGAATGTGTTGCATTCTAACATTGCCAGAATGCCCAGACTATGAACTGTAGATTGATGAATGTGCCGACACTGTATTCAGGAACAGTCAGTGCTTGATGCTCAAGTGTTATTCAGGTTCAAGTGGCACAAGAATATATTTTCATTTATGTTTGAAAAAATAATCGAAAATCATATATGGAGAAATAGTTGTGACCTGCCGTGGACTACATCCTACCCAGCTTGTAATCAAATGGAAATTTAGTTTGCACCGAACACTGACTGGGAATCGGTACACCTGCAAAATGACATCAGCTTCAAAAGAATACACCCATTTAGTTTTGAGGTCATTAAACATTAAACCACCTGCCTAATATTGTTTAGGCCCACCTTGTGCTGCCAAAACATCTCTGACCTGCCGGCCCATGGTAGCGGGACCTTTGAGGATGTTGTGTGGTGTCTGGCACCTAAATGTTGGCAGCAGATCCTTTGGATTCTGTGGGTTACAGGGTGGAGCCTCCGTGTATCAGGCTTGTTCCTGGGCTCAATCAGACTGGAATATGGGGTGTTTGGAGCATCAACATTTCAGGGTTCTTTGTCGTGTTGCTTTGAGCCGTTCGTGATCACTTTTTTGTGGTGGCGAGGCACATTATTCTTCTGGGGGAGGCTGTTGGTGTGCAGCAATTTGTAAATGGGTGATACATGTCAAAGTAGCATCCACTTGAATATCAGAACCCAAGATTTCCCAGCAGAGCATGACATTTGAACAAGATGATCAATGTTAGACGCTTCACTATGTTGTAGCAGATTAGTGTATGTAACCTTCTTTCATTCTTATTATACATAATATAATATTATATATACACTATAATATTTGCGGAAGAGACTTTACATCTTTTAAAGGTTTTATACCTAGATATATATTTTTTCAGGACAAAAAGAGCAAAGAAAACAATTGTTATTACCATGTTATGACTTACAGTACAGTACAGTTAAACAAACCAACTATACCTATCAAGTCTGAGACAAAACTGTTTAGTATTTTTGTCCACAATACATATTCAGTGTCATACAGAGCTTGATTGATACATTAATTACACAACATGTGGAGAAAACATAAGCAAATGTCTGCAAATACATAATATTCACAGCTGTGACAGCGCAAGTGACAAGTGAGGAAACAGCAGGAACAGCTTTGTTGCCATTTTGAGTGATGGGAGATGGAAGGTTTTTTAATCAATTGTGTATTCCCTATCTTTTACAGGTACTCTGACAACACCATCGAGGCACTGGAGACGTTAGACAGTGATGAGAAAATTGATCTGGAGCTCATCCTGGCACTGATCCGTCACATTGTGCTCAATGAAGAGGTGAGTGTAGCCTCCGTTTTCAGTGCAGCCAAGCGAAATTGTCGAAGTTTTCTGTCTTAATTTTTTTATTTTTTACATTTTTTTTGAGAAAGTGGCATCGCAGGTAGCCTGGTTGGTGTCTAACCTATAAGCGAGAGTGAGAATAATGTAAGATTTGTGTTCTTGGAGATGTAAAAGCTTTTAACATTTTCATCATAAGCAAACAGAGCGAGCAGTGGTGCATATGGAAGATGGTTAGAGACTGAATACGCTTACGCTTACAAAAGGAGAGAATTACAGTACATTCCTAGGTAGAGCAGATGGAAGGAACAGGAGGGCCAGCTTCCAAACACAGAGTGACATTAGATCAGAGGAAATAACACTCATCCTGGCAGCAGATCTGTGCTAATGAGTGATCGAACAGATGCTCTCTCACCGCACATCCATTCCCCTTTTTCTTTTCCCAATTCTTCTTAAGTTTCCTCATTTCTATGTCATTTCGCTGCTTATTCCAGTCTTTGGTCATGCTAATTACGATGTCAACTAAGTTAAATGAAAGATCAAAGTATTCTTTTGTTGTCAGTTTTTGCAGGATGTTTCTTGTATTTTTTTTTTCCTGACAAGTGTCAACATGTGTGACCTGCACATTAGAGCACAATATCACAAACAACACCAGTCAGCGCAACCTGTTGTCACCATTCAGGGAAGAATGCTGGAGGTGAGGATAAGTTCGTACATGAAGCTTTAGAAGTGAACGAAGCAAAGTGGAATTGACACATTTGCTCTCACTGTGCCATTCCAAGTGAAGTGGAACTAGTTTGACTTATTTATGATAGTTTGTGAAAAATATATACAAGAGGGGAAGGAGAAGGAAAAAGTCAGGCCTAGAATGTGGAGTGACTAATGCAGATAGACAGAATAATTATCCTCTCCCATATGAAGCCGTATCTCCATCAGTCACGGCCACACTGAGCCAGTCGACCAGCTGATTTGCCGTGGCATTGTCAAACGGCTGAGAGGGAGCCGGCTGATTCGCCATGACGGCGTTCTGAACCGAGGATGTGGGCCGTCTGCCAGGCTTTCGACTGTGATGATTGGTTAATTATGTCGCAGGGGTCTGTGATTAGACACCTAGGGGGTTGACATGTAGGCATTCATTAATGCCTGCTGGGTGCTGCTATGAATGTGTGTGGGTTGGTGTTTATATTGCCAGATAGTGGGCCAACAGCACAGAGCTTACTGTACTGTTACTTAATTTTCAGATAGAATTAATCAGAGCCTCCTTCTGTACTACATGTGTCTAATGATGCATTTCTATCAGGTTGTAACAAGACACACTGCGGGCATCTCTCTCCTCCTCTCACTTTCACACATGCACAGACATTAACACACACATATGCAGTCCCAAGTGGTTAAGCACTGCTAATAATAATTAGCTTTAATTAAAAAGCAAGGGTGCTCAGGGGCCAGAGCCTACTTTTTATGTCTGAACTTCATCTTCCCTTCATATCTCTCAGGAAATAAATAAATAGAGTTCTTTTTAAAGAGTGGATTATTTTATATCAGCATAATTGTATCCTGAGAATATTTTTTGTTTAAATTTAGGTCTTTAATATGGGGAGATAGTTTCCCAGAATCTCTGCTCAGGTCTCAGAAGTTTAGAGCTTCCTGAACTATTATTTGTCTTGAGTTGATATCTGTGACAGTAACAACATTATTAAAGTCAAATTTGGCTTATTTATGTCTCTCCTTCCCAGCACGGTGCACAAAGCATTGTGTTTAGATGCTGCCAAGGGCTGCATCGTATAAAACTACCTCCATGAGTATGTAATAAACGGGAGCCTTTATATTCATGTCAACTGTTTTTCACAGGAAAATCAAGTTTTTATGGTTTTAACTTGTCCATATGGTGTGTTTTTTTTATGATAGAGGACATATTCTGACCAAATAAACATTTGCAAACTACAGTGTACCAACACCCGAGTCAAAAATACAGATTCAGACTTTTCAGGGTTTCATGTGTGTAACAAACCTAAGGAGCCAATCCCATCAACTTTTGGAGTGGGACCTTTCTGAATCATTATTCTTTTTCAGAGTTGGTTTATAGTTCAAACATGTATGCCTGAGTTACTCCATAGAGTAACTTCATAGATCAGTAACGACAACAGTGTAAAGTTGCACCTAAGCTATCGTCATAGGAAAAGCTTATAAATATGCAGCCTTGGTACACAGAGATACACGTGTAGGGGCTTTATCAGTCAACCAGAGAGAGACTTTAAGATTCCCTGATTTTGTGAGTAGTTAGTAATTGTAGAGCTGGGTATCGAACCTCACTTCACTTTGAGTAATCATCAAAATGCATTAAAAAGTGCCCAAAAAACTTTGTTGGGTTCTCTTTATTTATTTTTTGATCAGACATTTCCTGCCCAAAGTTCTGTAATAAAGAAACTTAGACAGTATTTTATTTGGGTAAAGTTTTTGACAAGCTGCTTGTATTAAGACAGTATATAACACTAATGTTCAGACATTTGGCACTTTATTCTGTGAAAAGTTTTATAGAAAAACATAGTTTATTTGTTTTGTGCATCTGATAATGTGGATGTCTGCTCTGGTAGTTGACAGTGAGTTAAACAAATTGTAGTATTATTCTTTGTGTTAGTCTCTGTCTTGCTCTTTTGTTGTACAGTAAGTGAATCGCTCAAGGTTTGTTTGTTTATTTTACATTGTGCCATTGCGCTGTGTGTGGTATTGGTTTTGTTGTGTCGCGTACAGACACTGAATGTACATTGAGTGATCAGCCATCTGCAGCAGGACTGTAACTAAGAATAATTTCCATCGTTGATTAATCTGACATTTATTTTCTTGATTAAATGACTCATTGTTTAGTCAATAATATGTAAAAAGAAAAAAAAATGCTGAAAAATGTCAATCAGTGTTTCGTGTAGTCCAAAAAGATGCCTGATTGTTTGGTTCTCAATACTCAAAGATTTAATTCATTGTTGTGGAGGAGTAAATAAACTGTTAAACACCCAATTTAGGAAGCTGGATTCAAAGAAGTTTTTTTGTTTTGTTTTGTTTCTTAAAGAATAACACATTTACCAAATACCAGAATAGTTGACAACTGATTGATCAATCCCTTAATCAGTGCAGCTCTAATGTGAACCTTAACAACTGAATGTGCAGAGCTTTGCTCACGTTGGAATACTGAGTCTGTTATTCTGCTGCTGTTTTCTAAGTAAGTCAGCATTTGTGTGTCTATATTTCCCAAGTGACTAAGTGCTTTTCTTCTTTTTTTTTTTTTTGTTCTTTGCTGCTGTGAGAGAATCAAGAGTATCCCTCTGCTAATGTGAAGTAGAGGCTGCCCTGTAGTGCAAAGATGTTATTGTCATAATGATGTAGGCAGAAGTGCCAAGGCCCATTGTATGGCTGAATGTGGAGGTTGGGAGCTCAGGGCAAGCTATCTCTGTCTGACTCGGTTCCTCTGAGGACACGGGCACCTCGTTCACTTGGCTCAGTTGTGCTGTAATGCTTGTTTGTTTCTGTTGGCAGTTTGTTTTTTGCATTTTTTTTTTTTTTGTTCCTACTGAATCCCTGCTGTTTTTTGTTTTTTTTGTCTATCTTTCGGCTGTGTTCACACTGTTGTGTCGTGTCTTTGTCAGGAAGGAGCGATCTTGGTCTTCTTGCCTGGTTGGGACAACATCAGCACTCTCAATGATTTGCTCACGGCTCAGCAGATGTTCAGATCAGGTATGCACACGGCAACATACATCCAGGATACGAGACGTTGAAGTGCATGATAGTATTATAATGCAGAATGACGTGTTTGCAAATGCTATTCTGCTGAACGGTGGAGGTTCCTGTGCTCACCTTAAATCTGAGTTTAAGGAGACCATGTATGCGCTCAAGCAGGGTAGTGTGAATACTGATTCTGGACAAATATATAACTTGCAAAAATGTGTAGAGCTAAAATGATTAATCATTTAGTTGTTTGGCAGAAAGGTTTTAGAAAATTGTGATAGGAGTATTCACTATTATAAGTCACTTTGGAGACCTAGCATTTAGTCAAATGTGGAGAAAGTGAAACCTTGAACAAGTGCCTATGAGATGATAATGAACCTGTGGATCCTTTTTGGGCGCTTTGTGAAAGAAACATATCAAAGTATTATTTTGCCATGCAG
>NW_007579229.1:158472-170648 GCF_000690725.1 Stegastes partitus
GTATAACATGATTTTTTTATCTGTTGGTTAGTTAAATATTATGTCAAGGTGAGGCCAGTTTTCTGTTCATATTAAATAACCTCTTCTAACATAAATAAGTCTATCATGTATTTAGCAGGACATTCCAGATGAAATAGGACATAACTGTGTATTCTCATGCACTTGTATCTCATATTGGCAACCGGTGCTTTGTTTAAAGTTTTTGTTTCATGTCCTGTTGTGTTTCAGACCGGTTTGTTATCATCCCTTTGCACTCCCTCATGCCAACCGTTAATCAGACACAGGTCAGCATTCTTCTGTTTCTCTCTCTGTCTGTTTGTCTGACTGTCTCTGTGTTTGCCGATTGTCCTGCTTTCCTCCCTTTTCAATACCAGAGAAGTCGAGTCTCATCTCTCTCTCTCTCTCTCTCTCTCTCACTGCTCCCAGGTGTTCAAAAGGCCTCCTCCTGGAGTTCGAAAGATTGTGATTGCTACCAATATAGCCGAGACCAGGTGTGTATGTGTGTGTGTTCACATCTTCATATGTGTGTATGTTGATCAGCTTGTCTATCCTTTGTACCTAAAGCTTATTTCTGATTTTGTTTCTCTGGCAGGTTTACAAAAAAAAGGACATATTTTTCACATTCAGTCATGTATATGTGTTTTTTTTATTTTATTTGTCTACGTGTGTATGACTGCAGGTCTCAGCCATTAATGGCAACAGCGGATTTGGAGCTAATTAGCATACATTTCTTGGATAGATTACAAACACTGTCATATTAGGCTTGGATGGAAAACCCTCTGACAGGCAATTTGTTAATGCATTCGCAGAGCCCGGCACTCGCACAAACTGAGTAAATTGAGAAGCTGCCTCCCCTCCGCACTCCGCTCACATCACTCTGCTAAATATAAACCTACCAAAGGGCGAAATTTTATTTTTTACTTCTGAATGATTGTGTGTGTCTAAGAGTCTTAACCAAGCATTCTTGACAGACTGCTTTGAAGTGGGTTTTTTTCTGTATTATTTGATCTTACTTCCATTTTTTTCCTCCCCCCCTCTTCTCTCCCTCTGTGTCTCTACACTCACAGCATCACCATAGACGACGTTGTTTTTGTGATAGATGGAGGCAAGATTAAGGAGACCAACTTCGACACCAACAACAACATCAGCACTATGACAGCCGAGTGGGTCAGCTTGGCCAATGCCAAACAGAGGAAAGGACGTGCTGGCAGGTGTGTGAGTGTTTGTCTGCACATGGGGTTATTTGTAGATATATTTATAATGAGGGCACAAGTTATATGAGTGCCTCTGGGTATGCAATACTAATCTGGAAGAATTATGTTTCCATCCATTTGTCATCTGAGCTCTCCATCAGTCTTCCCCGTCAGCCCACTCCTTCCTGCTCTCCCATCTGTAAACACCAAGAAAGGCAAAGTGTAGCCACTCCCAGGTTGTTTCCAGCCTGCGACTCGAGACGTCTGCTCTGTTAGATAGCTCTGACATCAAAGTGCACCAAGGCCCAATTAGCAGGAGCTGCTTTCAGCGTGCAGTTTCATCCCACTGATTTAAAATTAAGCCCTTGTCACAGCACTGATATAACATGTGACCTTTTTCCCCTCCCTCCCCCCTCTCTCTCCCTCTCCAACTCTCTTCTTCTCAACATATATCCAGAGTGTGTCCAGGGAAGTGCTATCATCTGTACAATGGTCTCAGGGCCAGCCTGCTCGATGCCTATCAATTACCTGAAATTATGAGGACACCGCTGGAGGAGCTCTGCTTGCAGATCAAGGTTGTGGATGTGGAGAGGAAGAGTGAGACAGACTGACAGAGAGAGACAAATAGGTGTTGGCTCGGGAGTTGAGACGAGGACAAGATTGTTTTGAATGAGTTTTCTAAGTGCAGAGAGAGGGAACAAGGACAGTGCTGCTGTTTTTGGTCTTGTGTTGAATTACAGCCTCTCCTGCCTAATGAGAACTAGGGATGAGCATCTTTGGCTGACTCATGCCCCTTGCTCTCCAACTCTTTCTCTCTCTTTTTTTCCGACAGTATAATCACTCCTCTTCTGGAACCTCGTTCTCTTACACGAGCAGTCTTTGGTTGCTCTCTATTTTTTCATTCTCTTTTTAAATCCTCGTTTTTCACTCAGACATATTTTAACCAATGCTAATGGAACATTAAGCCAGAGTTCACTCAGATCTAGTGTTTGCACTGATTGTTCTCACCAGTGGCTTTATTGGTTTGTGCGTTTCGGTGTGCGTCTTCCACTAGTTCCGTTGAATGTATTTGAGCATGTGTGTAATGTGGTTTTTGAAGCTCGTGGGTGAGAGGCGGACTAATGCATCAGACTGTCCTTAAAGTGAGAGAAACACTGACAACATGCTAACCCTGAGCCGACTCTCTAATGCACACTCAAACATCACCCTATTAGTCAGACGTAGAATTGTGGTTGCTTCCTTACTCTGCAGTTTGCCACAGATAGATGTTTCGCGTATTTAAAAGTCTCTTTCCAACGTGCAAGTGAAAACCCATTTAGTAAATGTGCATATTCACAAAATAAGCTCTTATCATCACAATTATTCTGTGCGCAGCACTTAGACAAGCATACTAATGTGGTTAACTCTTAATGCTGACCAGCGCTGTCGGTATTTCTGTCAGATACATCTTGTCATGCTATGCTTGTGAGAGGAAAACACACATAAAGCTAGTTGCAGCCAGTTTTACTGTATCTATGTATTGGCCAGAAACGACAAGCATCTAGATAATGTGAAGCAAAATTTTAGGAAAAATGATGACATGCTTTTGCTAATCAAAGTGTAATGTGATCGTCTAGATATTGAAGCTTGGGTCCATAGGTCGATTCCTGGAAAAAGCTCTGGACCCTCCCACTGAAAAGGCCATCAACCTAGCCATCAAGAACCTCACAGACCTGGTAAGAATGAGTAAAGATCATTAAACAAGTCTTGAAGATAGGATTTAGAGAAAACCTGAAGCAGCAACTGTTGGAAGGCTGCAACTACTGATTTAGAAATCTACCAGTTACTTTCTCAATTAATTGTTCGCTCTATAAAATGTGGCAAAATGTAATAAAATGCTTACTTAAAACCCAGGCTAATACCTTCAGATGATCTCCTTTGTCCAATTAATAGTCCAGAACCTAAAAACCATTGACTTGCTATTGCGTAAGTCTAAGAGAAACATCAGATCTATACAACCGAGAGGCTTAAATTTAATTTTAAGTACGTATAAAAAAACACAATTGAGTGTTCATTTTCTGCTAATCTCCCAGTTAATTAATTTACCAATTTAATTAATTGGTTCTATTAAAATCTATAGTGTATAACAGCCCTTTGGGAAACAGTAGCATTGTGAAAGAGAGGTGTGATTTCAAGGCGCCTCGTCTTGTTTGTATTATCCGCAAATCTGGAAGGCAGCTTTATAGCTTATCATCCAACGAAGGAGGCAGATTGAAAAAAATAAATAAAAAATGAAGGGCCAAAAGAGAAATTAGTACTTATTACGAGGGCTAGAAAGATTAAAACAAGCAATATTTTGTGCTAACAAGGTTAAAACGCAATGAATATCAATAGAACTAGGAAGCAGCACTTGCATCTGGCAATAAAACTTAAAGGAGTGGCTCCTGAAAGCTTTAAGAAGCCTTCATTGTTTATTGCATCTCATTTAAGAGCACGCAATGCATATAAATTGCAATCTTCCACTGCGGTCTTCTGGGAGAGCCTTCCCTTTCGTACTTTTTGCTGTGTTAATAATCACTTTAGTTTTCACACTTAAATTATTGCCCCTTGAATTGTGGGAGAGTTGTTTCCTTTCTAGTGGGTATGGTTAAAAACACATTACGCTGAGCTGTAGATGACTAAAGATGTTCACTCTTTTGCTGGTTGTTGCATTAGAACGCCCTGGACCGCACTGAGAATCTGACAGCACTGGGTTTCCACCTGGCCCGTCTGCCCGTGGAGCCTCACATCGGCAAACTCATCCTGTTTGGAGCTCTGTTGGGCTGCCTCGACCCCGTGCTCACCATCGCCGCTTCACTCAGCTTCAAAGACCCTTTCTTCATACCCCTGGTAGGGCTCTGAGTTCACAGACATGAAAGCTTCCGTCCGCAGCGACACACACTCCAGCACGTTGCTGCTCTCTCCATTCTGACTTTTTGTATTTGCATAGAAAGCCTTAAATAACTTTTCTTTTATGCGTCTGTACATCTCAGGGTAAAGAGAAGATGGCAGACATGAGGAGAAAGACCCTATCTAGAAACTCCAAGAGCGACCACCTCACTATTGTCAACGCCTTCCAGGTAACAAAAAAGTGCCCTATCATCTGTCGCACCTGAATTTGTTTCATCTCCGTTTGCTGGTTCCTCTCTTAATTTATCATGCATTCATTTGGCCAGGGCTGGGAGGAAGCGAAGCAGCGTGGAGCCAGGTATGAGAGGGAGTACTGCTGGGACAACTTCCTGTCTGCCAATACACTCCAGGTGAGTCTGGCTGATTGCTGAGCCCTGCACTGAAGTGCTCTGTGGGAAACACATGGGGGGAGGTCCACGACTGTAATTTGAGTTCGACTTCCGTGTAACCGGTGAAGGATATGAAGTCTTTATAGAAGTCATTTTTCCTGTTATCATTCAGATGCTGCACAACATGAAGGGCCAGTTTGCCGAACACCTCATGCACACAGGCTTCGTCAGCAGCAAGGACCCCAAAGACCCCAAATCTAACGTCAACTCCGGTAACTAGGAGGAGGTTTTTACGTTCATTCATTCTTATGAACCCGACAACTGGGCTGTGGCGCAGTAATAAAATATGACGTTGGGCATTTTTTCGTCCTCTAACTGTCACTTCTTTTCACAGATAATGAGAAATTAATCAAGGCGGTGATAGTTGCCGGTCTGTACCCTAAGGTGGCCATGATCAGACCATCTCACAGCAAAAAGAGGCCGGGGTGAGTCTGCTAATCCAAGGAGAGGGATGAGCTATGACAGACAGGAAAGGGCTGCGCTGCACAAGATAGAGAAGTGCACAATCATTCTTATTGATCTTCAGATAGAAAAATAGCCTTCACACTACAATATCTCATCAAACCTCTCAGGTAAGAGTTCAGCAAGGGTTCTGTGACGGTTATCCGAGGCTGCGCAGAGAGCGCGTCGGGGAAATTGTCAAAAAAAATACAGAGCCACTTTTGCAGCTCGAGATCAATGCAGTCATGAAATTGCCCCAAGGCAGCTGTCATATGCAGTGGCTGTGACCTGTGTGCAAAAGACAGATGCACGCAACAGGGGCACAGACTCTCTTTCTGTCAAAGCCGTGCTGTCACTTTGTTTGTCTGTCTCAGTGACAGCTTTAGAACCAGGTGCACAGTGATTTTTCCCAGGGTCACTTCCCCGGCATAAGTAATTCTCAACAGTTGCGACACCATAGCCAGCTGTAAATTTTCTTGTCTGCACCAAAGCTCCTCAGTATTTTTATTTATTTTTTTAATGAATTCATTGCTCGATTAAGCACTTCTTGTTTGTGTTGTTGCTAAGTCGGACCGCTGTCTGGTACGAGCAGCTTGTTCCCTGCAGTCAGGTCTGTCTGGCTGACACACAGGAGTTTGGAACACGGTGTTACTTTCGATGTGCATTGTATTAGCGAGACAAAATAACCCGATGAGCTGGTGAAGTAAACTTTCTGAGTCGTTTTTTTTTGAAGAAACATTTATTCTGCTGCTGGTGACTTTTTCCACACAATTGGCCAGACAATGTGACAATATGTGAATAGAAACACTCACACACATAGTCGGCATTCAAAGATATAAAATTGTACACCTTTTATAAAAAAAAAGAGCACACAATATAACGCTGAAATAAGATGAAAGTCTCTGACAAGCATTTAAATATTCTGGAAGAATACTCCACTGGTGTAGCATTGTGCTCCTGCAACACTGCTGCATTCACATTGGACAATTACAACCAATAAAAATCAATGTAGCAAAAAAAAATCTTATTTTTTTCCATTTCATTCTTCTTTTTTTGTCAAACCAAGATTACACACTGTGCAACTCAGCCTTGGTGGCTTGACGGTTCAGACTTTTATAGATATTATGAAAGTAGCAGCTAATGTAGCAAAGATGAGTGGTGGGATACAGAGGTCTGGTTAGCTAACTTCCTGGTTTGAAATAACATTTATGTGTATCATTGATTCATTTGTCCTTTTTGCATAATTGGTTCCTTGAGTTGCGATAAGACAGAAGCTAATGGCTGTAATTTTGTTCCATACATGACCAAAGCATTAACTTCAAATCAGAAATGTCATTCATCTCTGTATATTTTCAGCTTTATTCTCTGCAGATTCTTTTTTTTTTTTTTTTAAACTTTCATGTAATGATTGGAGAGTGGTTTCTTTCCCATCTTCAGCTGCGATAAATGCCTCCTCTTTGTGTTCTCTTGTCAGTTGAGAAAAAAAAGAGATTAATAAGAAATATGCTTTTTTCATAAAGAGTTCGGAATGTGACGTTTCCATTATTCCTAACCAACACGCCTACACTCTCTACCGTCTTATCTTTCTCAGTGTTAAGGTTTACACCCAGGCTGACGGCAAAGTGTGCATCCACCCGAAATCTGTCAACGCCGAAGAGACGGAGTTCAACTATACGTGGCTTATTTACCACCTCAAGATGAGAACGAGCAGCGTGAGTAACAGCCGGGTTGTTACGCAGCGTTTCACCGCTGCCGTGTGGATATTGCGAGTTTCTACGTCTGTGTCTTTTTGATTTTTTTGCATGTGTCGCTCTGAAGAGTGGCACGTGAGTGGAAAGAAGGGCCAGCGGTTAAAGGTTGGCGGTGGTGCCACACCAGCTTTGCACTTAATGAATATTTGATTAAAACACGGCCTTTCAACTCGCTCTCAAAGGCTCTTGTGCTTCAAAGCTTCCAGACACAATGTAAGAGGTGGTGGGGTTGGATAGAGGGAGGGGAGGGGAGGGGGGGGGGGCAAAACGGTCAATGCAGTTTCCTGACTGCCACCCTTCTTTTTTTTCTTCTTCTCTTTTTTCTTTTTGCCCCTCTTCACATTCACATTCTCCTCTCCCTTCCATCTATCTGTCTTTGTTCTTTCTGTGCTGTCTCTTTTTGTGAATGTTTCCATTCCGCAGAAAAACACCTTTCATGTCCTCTCTGTTTGCTGCCTCTGCCTTTGTCTCTCACTTTGCTGCCTTTGTCTTCAGGAAGAAAAATGTTTTGCTGTATTTCACTGTCATTAAATGTGTTTCTTTTTTTTTTTCCTTGTTGCGTGTGAGGGATTTTGTGCAAAGCGCTGAGCATTTGTGTCTTTTAAAAGTAAGGTATTCTGAGAGTGTGAGACTGTCAAGGTCATTTGTTTACTGAGAGAAGGAAGCGGAAGAGCAGGGCCGTAGAAAGAATAAAAGGAATGAAAGTGAGGGATGACGTTAAACTTTATCTTCTCTGACGCACTTGCCCCTGGTGGTCCATTACATTACACATTCATGGAGTAAATGCAGTCGTCCCTGCTCTCTCCTTGCTTTCTACCTTGTTTTCTACCCACTCCCTCCACCTTTCTCTACCTCTCTCTGACGCTCATTTCCGACACTCCGCCAGTTACCTTCAAAGCTGAAATAAGTTTTGTTTGACCTCAGTCTGCTGCTTATGCAGTCGCCGTGGCTTTTGACCTTATAGCCAAGTAGGTTTTGTGAGGTTGTGCATACAGATGAGCGCATTACATCACATCCATTTTCTGGCTCGTGAAAAACGCATCAAGGAAAAAACTATTTTTTTTCCATTTTTGGGTGTCATTCGTCAAACTGCTCTCCATAAACAGCTGTCAGTTAAGCAAAGACAAAGAAAAATGGATGGGGACGAGTGTAACACATTAGCGAGATTCACAGATGGGGCAAGATGACATTTCTCCTAACACTGGAGGCACAAACACATTTCAAACTCGCACAGCCTCTCTTCACTAATGGGACACTTTCAGCCCACACCACAGAATAGCTGTCGGGCACGGTGTGTCATAATGATGCCGCTCCCTGTCACTGAATGTGTTAATGTGTTTGTTGTAATGCCCCTGTTGTGTGTCAGCGACATCTCTGTCTCCCCTCAGATCTTCCTGTACGATTGCACCGAGGTGTCCCCGTTCTCTCTGCTGTTCTTTGGAGGGGACATCACCATCCAGAAAGATGAGGACCAGGAAACCATCGCAGTGGACCAGTGGATCGTCTTCAGATCCCCGGCACGCATCGCTCACCTCGTTAAGGTAAACGACGCACACGCATCGACAAATCTGCCTCCATTCATTTCGTTACTAACTTTTCTCTTCCTGTTTGTTCCCCAGAGTTTAAAGAACGAGCTGGATTCTCTGCTGCAGGAGAAAATCCGTAATCCAGCTCCAGTGGACTGGCAAAACCGCCAGTCTAAAGACTGTGCTGTCATCACAGCCATCATAGACCTCATCACTACCCAGGAGAAGCCCACAGGCAGCAGCAAGGGCTACGGCAGGACGTGGGCGTCGGCCCCAAGAGGACAACACATGTACTTCGATGACGACGATGATGATGATTAGAGTTAGCCAGAGCTTTGGCTGGCTATAGAAGAGCCACTGAAATAACTGGCTTCATCTTTGAAGACGGGGTCAGTGGGAATATTTATAATATACCGTTGGCCTCCTTGATGGTTCTGCTTGGTTGAAACTTTAGGGCTCCCTGGGTGCTCTTATAGGCAAAACACAGGAGGCCAGTATACTGAAAAACACTCTGCACTTGAATGATCACCATTATTCTTTTTTTTTTTAGTTGTTGCCTGTTTCATCTTATTTTGCAAGGACCAATCCATCTTTGAATACACTCAGTAGCTGCTTGGCTTAGTTGGTAAAGTTTTGATTTGGATAAGTCTGTTTTAAAGCAACGCTGGTTAATGGCCTGTGCAATAAAGAAGATGTACCATCGCCTCACTTTGCTTCTTGTGCCTTACTACGATGGAGTTTAGCAACTCCAAACAAAGTGTTACTCTGCAGTACTGCGAGCTTTTTGATGGGACACCATAAGCGATTCTGTGACAGGAGAACACAGTTTGTTCTGAGTGCTGACAGAGAGAGGAATCACTAAAATCACCCGGGTTCATTTCAGCAAACACTTGCAAAGCTGTTGCTGACTTAACAGCTGACATCTCCTAAATACCTGAAAAAAGTGGATTTATGCACATTTCTGAATACCAAATGTCACTAAAGGAATAAACAGTGAAGTCATTCTCTTCAAGCTCAGGGGGAAAAAACAATCATATTGATCATTCAGAATGCACGACAGGATCCAAGTAATTGAGCTTTTATTAACAGAGACTGATTAAAATATAGAAGCAGCGAGCAACTTCCTTCAATATATATTTGTATTTACGAAAACATACACATAGCAGTTTAGGCTGTTTTACATATTTACATTTACAGAGCTTATTTACAATAGTTACAAAGAGAGGAAATGATTGAAACAAGATCAACTCATGCTAAAGATCTGTGGTAATTTTCCCTGAGTGCAAATGCAAAGCCGAGTCTGGATGCTCGTGTCCTTCTTGTCGGGTGCTCTGCCTCCCGCTGCCGTACCTCCCGCTTTGTGCATCTCAACAGTTGCGGTCGTCACTGGGGCCGGGCCCGAAGCAGCGGGCTTGATAGATGGCGTTATCATTATTCTCTGACCAAGCTATTCATTTCCTTTAGCTGGGCAACACTAAAAAGATGACTCACACTGGACAATCACATTAAAAGCAGGACCAGGCTCGTCTCTTCCGGTCTCACCACGAGGACACGCAAATTAATTTCAGCATGTTTCTATTAATATCGCAAAATATAAATCCCAGAGGAGGGGAAGGGTGGTATTTATATATACACATTTCTGGCTTGGCTTCAAGTTGTGTGACATTTCAGGCGGTCCAAATCATTGAGTGGACAGAAAGAATGATGGTGTTTGTGACACAAATGCAGAGTCAGATTTATGATGGTGACATTAAATGGTGTCAAGGTGGAGAACAGACGCTGGGCTCTTCTGCTGAACTCGTGGACGACGTAAGAGATGGTGGGTACTTTTCATTAGGCTAACTTGTCTCCTTATGTAGTAGAAGCTGGAATGACCTCAAACTTCTCAGACTGCTAGAATTCCTAATATAGTTCAATTAATTATGACTTGTGCAAAGTGCCTTCAAACAAGTAGCTTTTTTTTTTTATTTTGGTGTAAATATCGCCACAGGTTTTACTTGCTGCTTAGACACTCATGAGTTTCTACACTACCCCACCCTCTTGCCTTTCACAATCAACATCTTCATAGTTAACATTGTCACTGGCAAAGCTCCTGAGCCTCATTAACAGAGCGCACACACACCAGGCTGCCGTCAGTTTCACACTATTTGGTCTACTTTACCTCCTACAGTGGCGCCAGTACGCTCCCATTACATTGCACATCTCTTACAAAGAATATGCTCGCAAAGTAACATTTACACAATTCACACCGACGGCTCTTAATGCAGCAGAGTGTTGAGAAGCAGTGACTTTGGCTGTGGGTGTGAAGTTTTCTAACCAGCCAGGGAGTTAATCAATGTGACAGATTCCACTGTCAAACCATCCCACCCACACAGGGACCAATCAGTAATTAAGGCAATCTGTGTTCTTCTTCTGCTGTGTTTGTTCTCATCAGCACGCCTGATATTCAGTGGACGCTGAGCAAAAGTCCGAATTGCGGCTTCGTCTTTATGAGGACCCAGCAGCTCCCGTGAAGCTCCGCTCGGTTCCCTGAAGGCAGGTCGCTGATGCTGCTGGTGAACTCGTTTGTCTGAGTTCAGCGCTTCAAAAAGGGCAGGTCGCCGGTGCGTCGCGGGGTCCGCTGTCGGCTTGGGGAAAGCCCTCCGTGGGTTAAGGAGGAAGCTTATCGTCCTGTCACACATTAGTCTCCAGCCCCTGCAGGCGGTCCATCCTCTGCATGTTGCGTTCGATGGTGGCCTGGCAGGTGATTGGTTCAGCGCACTCTGTTAGGAACCATCCCCTCTCTCCGTCGCGCAGTCGCTCGCCTTCATACCAGCCTAGAAGAGGAATGGTATTTATATGAAAATCAAAGATGCTGTGTTGTTTCATTACTATTACTGTCCCTTTTTTTTTTTTTTGTTCTGCAACATGAAAGTCAGTTGCTATGGTCACCGAAAGGGGAATGACCTTTGGCTTTCAGGTGTTTGTGCAGATTTAAAACACATCTTCAAACAGATACGAGGGCCATTATGTGGAATAAGACAGGTGCTGAATAGGACAGGGAGAGTGTATAGAAGTGCATGATGAAAGGAAGCGGTTGAAACAGGGAGATGGAAAATGTGAGGAATATTAAAGAGACTGAGTGCTGCTAGAGAAGGAGATGGGCTGAAGGAGGCGGTGAGACCCAACGTACCGTCTTCTACAGTCTGCGAGACCAGAACCACGTCAGCCACCTGCAGAGACAACTCGTCTGGCTGCTTGGCTGTGTACGTTCTGATCACCTCCACCTGCATGACATCTGGAAAAACATACAAACATGTCCATAAATCATTTCAGGTACGTTACACTAGTCTATCTTTTCTTTAACTCTCTGAACCCCAATACCAGTGGGTTTGGAAAGCAACAATTTATCAACGCAGGAAACTGGAAAAACAAATAATTGTTGGATATTGAACTTTCTGATGGTCTTTGAACTACTCATTAGGGTCCGAGCACCCAAAAGGGTGCGAAGACCCTATTGGAACTGCTCGGATTATTATTATTATTAGGGTCCGAGCACCAAAAGGGTGCGAAGACCCTATTGGAACTGCTCGGATTATTAGGGTCCGAGCACTAACGGTGCAAGGACCCTATTGAAACCCTTGTGATTATTATTATTATGGTACGCAAACTTTGAACGCGTTTTTGAGTTCCTAAACGTGCTCGAAAACTCACCAAAATCGGCATGCACTTCAGGACTGGTGGAAATCGGAAACTATCAGAGATGTGGACATATCACTGCCAAAATGGCTCCACAGCGCCACCTTGAAAATTTCGCCGGAGTCCTGTCAGAAGCACGTTTGCCCTAGAACTACACAATTTCATAGGCATATAGAACTGGTTGGCACAAACAAAAACGTCTCCTGCTCCAAGCTGTAAAACGCAACACGGCTCAACTGCGCCCCCTACAATATTTCAACAGAGTCCCAT